>NW_004797837.1:354483-359372 GCF_000002075.1 Aplysia californica
GAGAGAGAGTGTGTGTGTGAGAGAGAGAGAGAGAGAGAGAGAGAGAGAGAGAGAGAGAGAGAGAGAGAGTCTTTTAGTCGGAGTTTGGGACGAGGGTCATACGAGCTGGGTTGGGTTTTTTCCGTGTGTTTGCAATTAGTACTAGAATCTAGTTGTACTTATTTTGTTTTGTTTAGATTTTGTCTGCAAGTTTCGGGGTTGTGCTGTTTGTTTTTGCTATTCGTTTATTGTTTAAGGGTTGTTGTTTTCTTTGTGGGGAGGGAGGGGGATTCTTCCATTTTTGTCGGGGTTTTTTTTTTGTTGCTCTTGTTGTCGATGGTGATTTCATATTTTGGGGGGTTGTGTGTGTTTTCAAAAAATTGCTTGCTGTTTGCTTATTTTTGGGAGCTTACAGCAGCTATATTTGCATGACTTATATCATTTTTACGTGATGCTTTATTAATGTGTTGATGGTTATTGTTATTATTATTAAGTTTGTTATTGGACGATGGTGCATGGTGCATCGTCTTTAACACCGTACACACCTTATTATTTTGTCTGGTGTCGCATTCAGAGCTTAAAAGTGGGTGATTGGAAGGCGCCTCTGGTTAGTTCTACTTCTAAACTTTCCCTCTGTTGTTTCTGTCTGTTTGTCTTATGTCGATGTGCTTCTCTTTACTCAAACAAAACAACACAAAACAAAAATAAAATCCACTAACAACAATTTAAAGAACAAATAACGAAACAGTACAACTTTCAAATAAAGAGAATAATAATTAACTTTAGAGGAGAGGGAAATCTCTCCTACTTCTGAAACTACGTGTCTGGTCATGTTCTGATTAACTGAGCGAAATAAACCATCCGATTTATATTGAGATCCTTTGGCTCAAATAAAAACAATAAGATTTAATAAATTAATAGGATTGAAATAAATCAAGGGAAAAGAGAAAAAAGAAAAGTATGAAAGATACCTTCGTCATACTCGACGTGGAATCATTTCTGTTAAGGAAACACGAAGGCGCAATAAATAATAATCATTTTTTTCGTGCATCTTTTTAAGCCGATTGGATATATAAATGAATCAAACTTGAAGAAGAACATCAAGAGTACCGGTCTAGAACTATCTGCTCACGCTATATTTATTCTCTTGTTTCAGTACGTGTTTTTTGGCACCTGCAACACACGTAGGTCATATAGGAGTCGACGTGAAGATTAGAGATGTTTCAAGAGAGCAACAAACACAAAATAAATAAATAAATAAATAAATAAATAAATAAATAAATAAATAAATAAATAAATAAATACATACATTTTAACCTAGTATTGCTAGATACTATTTGTGAAACCAAGCTGACCGAAAAATCTTCCACGAGCGACTTCAGCAAAGAAGTCATACGTCAAGTTCCCAACCCACTGCGCCACAAGTGATATGCTGAGCGCAGCTCACCTCGTGCGTGCTATGGCGTGACAAAAGCTTAGCTAGGTGATCACGTACGTAAACAAACACTTCCCCACGTGCCCATAATAACCTGATTACAACGCAACTGTTATTAATCTTTTACGCCCTAATCGACAGAATGTAGGTAGTTTAGGGGGGGGGGGGAGGGATGAAGTATTATAGCTTAACTCATCGGATGCATAAACAAGCCCTCTCTACATAAACTGATTACAACTTAACGGTCATGATAAACAACTCACGCCCTCACTGACAGATTTAAGTAATTTAGGAGACCGGCTGCTTCAGTCCTGCTAATCAGGTCCAGTCCAGGGGGTGAGATATGTTCTTGTTTAAGAACAGAGAAGCACGTAGATACAATAACAGTCATTTAGAACTTGGAAAAAAAGTAAGACAGACAGACAGAAACAACAGAGGGAAACAACAGACAGAAACAACAGAGGGAAATTAAAGAAGTAGGACCTACCAATGGCGCTCCGCTCCCTCACTCCCAGCCACCTGCTATGGTATATTAGATAAATCTCAATGCGGTACCCCAGAATTACAAAGTTCCATCTGACATTTTTGGCCGTTTTGAGTTACCAAAACCATCAGGTCAGAAACCTAAATGTTCTATCTGCTCAATCAAAATTATGAGATTATTCGGAGTCGTTATCAAGATATTCAAAGAACTGCTTTCGAAAAAGCTTGACATGTTGTGAAACTCAAATATTTTACGTCAAATTTCTCAAAGCAAGGTACTGAGCTGATATAATTTAGTAAATTCTGAGGTAGCAATTTGGTAGGCTACGTCACTGCGGCCGCTGTTGTAGTTCAGTTGGCGTCACACAGGACAATGGTGGAGATAGCCCTTACGTTCTTGAACTCAGGAAGACAAACAAACAGAAACATCGGCTTAGAGTTAGAGGGAAAGTAAAGAAGCAGGACCACCCTTTTGGCTCGATCCTATCGGAGGCGGAAGTAAAACTTGGAGGCCCGTGGCTTTTAAGTAGGTGAATAGTGTTGATAGGAGCGTTAAACTCATACACAAATTTCTTTTTATGCATACATAGGTCTCTAAGCGTAAGCATTCAACAACAATACTAAGTGCAAAAATAGATTTTTAAAAATATTGTTGCAGGGGGCCACAGTAAAATTGTTTATGTTTTTGTCCCTCGGTGAAAATGGTGAAATGGTATAGGTTTAACGCCCCTTTCAACACTGTTAGGTTATTCAAGAGGCGGTGTCCCTCTGAGTTTTGCGTATGTCTAGCTTGTGTTTTATTTAAAATCTGCAGTAAATGCTCTTATCATGTCTATGTGTTTTTCTTTGTACAAACAACAAAGTCATAACGGAAAGTCAACAACAGTAACAATAGCAACCGCAACTGGAACACGCACACCCACCCACGTACACCCACACACACACACACACAAACACACACATACACACACATACACATGCACACCGAAAACTAAAAATCTCAGGTGGCATTTGGCATAATGATATCCAGTACCAGTATTAACATTCCACGCTCGATGATAATTATGCAGAAACTGCAGAGATGAAAGTGTTTACTTGGGGCGGCAGTAGTCGGCATTATGGTGGGCATCAGCGTTACATCCCCTGTCCTCAGTGGGCATCAGCATTACATCCCCTGTCCTCAGTGGGCATCAGCATTACATCCCCTGTCCTCAGTGGGCATCAGCATTACGTCCCCTGTCCTCATGGAGGGAACCATAAAGACAACGTTACCTTTGGCTCACTGTTGTCGAAAAGGGACATCACAGCTAAAACAGCGCACTCATATTATTTCCATACAGTTCAAATGCCAATTCGCCTATTGGTTTGAGTATGTTTTCATTTGTTTATTTGTTTGTTTGTTTGTTTGTTTACTCTAGTGCAATATAACGTTGGTCAACCACTCGCGAACTCAGAGCTTTCTTGTCGTTTCTCCATTTTTTTTAAACAGTTAAAATGTGGCTTCTTCTTCAGCTGACTCTTTGTTATGAACTGTTTTCACTGTTATTAAAAATGGAGATACGACAAGAAAGCACTGAGGTCGCGAACTGTTCAGTAACTTAGATTAATCACATCACGACTCCGAACCCACGCCCCTACACTTTTGAGTAATGTCAGTGTGGAGACGAATTTGTTAACATTATTATTTAAATCCACTAAACATCGCCCCAAACAAACAAATAAACAAACAAGATTTATTAAAGTCAGTGCATCAATTCATAAAGCAAAAAACAAAACAGTAAAGCAACAAACGAACCATTAAAACAACCAAGGGTGTTGATGACAACTTCGTGATACTGACGGTTAGCGGCTTATGCTCCTCGCTAAAATTATAGGCAGAAGCCTGGTTCCTCTGCATGGGTGTTGGGGGTCATTGTTTAGAGGAAAGGAGCGAATAGAGAAATGACGTTGCACTAAACATTAATGGATGAGCATACGCACATACATGCAAACGCATGCACACACTCACACACACACACACACACACACACACACACACACACACACACACACACACACAAGCACTCCCACTTGGGCGGGAACCCAGTCGCCAGGGATCCCATTACCAGTAATTAACATAGCATTTTCTGCTGTCTGTGCAAAACTATCATTGTGTAGGCAAACTTATTATGCGTATTATATGTACAAGGTGATAGGTGTGTCAATAAAATAGTCTTGTTAATCCTGTGTAGAGGTTTGTGAGTGTGTGGGGGCGGGGGTGTGGGTGGGGGTCGTGGTGGTAATGGCGACAACAGTTTGAGAGGGTGGGTAAAGAAAGGAAAGGGGAGTGAGGGCAAGGGTTGGTGAGTGGGTGAGTGCGTCAGTAAGTGAGAGAGGAGGAATATGGGTGGAAGACAGAGGGGAAGGAGAGAGAGCAACGGCAGAGAGGAGAGGGGATGGGAGAGAGCGAGAGAGAGAGACACACACACAGACAGAGAGAGAGAGAGCTAGAGAGAGAGAGAGAGAGAGAGAGAGACCTATGAAACCTCTGCACCTTCGTCGTCTTAGCTTCTCGAAGTACGCACCCAACTCTCCTTCCAAGCAAATACGAAACCAAACACAAATCCTGTCCTTTCAGCTTAACTAAACGTTCCTGTAAAGAAAAGATTCCAATTCCTTTTCTAGCCTATGCAAATGCAATTTGCTCAATGAGCTACTTCGGGAAATTAAAGCTAAGCACGGGTGACTAGCTCGCCGTGAACTGCTTGATTCTATTGACTATTGGCTGATTGAGCAAGTCTAACAATAGGGGCAGCCTTGGTCTAGTGTTTGTCTTTGCATGCTGACGTTTTCACAACGCCCAGTAAGTTGCTACTTCAGAGCTGCTTTCGTCACAACTTAAGAATTTGATGTACGTGGAGTTAGACGAAATTTTCACTAAGTTGTTAAGATCATCATCATCATCATCATCATCATCATCATCATCATCATCATCATCATCATCATCATCATC
>NW_004797837.1:360434-362417 GCF_000002075.1 Aplysia californica
TGTATTTGTGAGTGCGTGTTTGTCTATTTGCGTGTGTACACACTTATAGGGCTTATACAATAGACTGGCTCAACTTACTACAATGATGGAATTAACCATGAAATAGTTTAATTCATTTGAAATGAAATCGAATCTAAATCACCTCCGACAGATTGCAAACTATTATTTCGATGAATTCACATTAGAAAGGTTACGGTTACGGACTTGACTGTATTATAAAAGGTCAAGGTTCAAACAAGAGAGAAGAAAGAATTGCACAAGCAAACAGTGTCTCAGTCAAGTATCCCATTGACCTATTGGGTGTCAAGAATTGCATTTCATCTAAACAAACACTTCCCCGAGGCCATTGCTCTTATCACAAGGTTGTGTGTAATTAGAGTTTACTACGATTGCTGCTTGATAAACGCCACAATTCGCCAGGGGCGCTTTGTGATAAGGGTAACAGTAGATACAAGAATAGCATATCGCCCCAAATCGCAAACAACCAATCCACTTTATTATCTTTTTGAGTCTGGTGTACATACAAACAAATTTCCCATTCGCCACAGCCGTAGAGCGGGCGGTTGGAGGGAACCACGTGTAGGTCCTACTTATTAATCTTCTATCTGTTGTTTCTGTTTGTCTTTTTACTTTAGTCCCACTGTTAAATGACCGTTATTGTGACTGTGTCGAAGTCGATGTACTACTCCTCTTTACTCAAACAAACAGCCGTAGATTATAGAGCTTGAGGCGAGCACTCTATTTCTCAACCATGAGGACTGAAACATAATTATAAACCAAACAATCACATTTTTAAGAATGATAATAATAACTCTGAGTAAGGCGCCCACAGCCTCTTGGCGTTGTGTTTTGTCTGTACTTTTAAAAACCCAATTTCCCAACCACGTAGAGGCAAACATAATTATAAAACTGAAAAATAAAAATAATAGTATAATTAAATAATAATATTTAATAATAAGCAATGCTCAGTAAGGCGCCTACAGCCTCTCAACGCCATGTTTTGTCTACACTTTTAAAAACGTCAGAAGCTGCATAAAACGAATTCCTCCGCGTCAGTAGAAGTGGGAAGACACCTGGCGGTATAATGTCTCGTCTACGTGACATGGGCCAGGTACTTCAGTGTATCTTACAACTCCCAGTCGGCGCATGCACTGACATTGTTTTGCTTCTTTTAATTTTATTTTAATTCATTTTTTTTAGTAAGAGTTTTGCTTACGGCACTTGCAAGATAAATAGGTAATAATATAGATGCCGGAGATTAGAGGTGTTACTAGAGAGTAACATACAAAGAAAAGAAGGTTTTGTTTTATTGAGAGTTTTACAGTACTTACAACACAATAAGGTCATATAAATGCCGAAGATTGGAAGTATTACAAGGAACAGAGTAAGAAACACAAAAAAGAGGAGAGATAAGGACAACAGATATTTGATAGGAAACATGGAGCAAACCACACCTGTCACCAGAGCAACCGCCGAACAATCAATGATATTTTTTGACATCGCTTGAACTTTTTAGTGAATGTTTTTCGACCCTACCGACATAATTTAGATACATGTATTTAGGGGACGAGCTGCTTCGACCCTGCCTGCCAGGACCGACTAGGGTTGAAAGGGAGACAACTTCCCAATAGACAGACGAAAATGCTCTACCACAAACACAACAAAAAAACAACACACACACACACACACACACACACACACACACACACACACACACACACAAAACCCAACTCCCCATTCAGGA
The DNA here is from genome assembly GCF_000002075.1 of Aplysia californica. NCBI lineage: Eukaryota > Metazoa > Mollusca > Gastropoda > Aplysiida > Aplysiidae > Aplysia > Aplysia californica. Next base: position 362,179 of record NW_004797837.1, read on the forward strand.
ATCAAACTCACATCGTTTGCATGCGACTTGGAAGAGCCTAAAATTTACACCACTGATCTGAACTTGAAGACCCTATAACTGTCCGATGCCTTGCGGAAATGGATTTAAGTGAGTGCCCCATTTTAATGACCAGCGTCTTCCAGTTCTACTAAGCAAGTTCCGGTTCCCACGAGCAAAAAAAAAGTAAATTAAAAACTAAATAAAAAATTGAATCTAGATCTAGACTGAATTCCCCCCCC
>NW_004797837.1:366777-368554 GCF_000002075.1 Aplysia californica
ACAGACAGACAGACAGACAGACAGACAGACAGACAGACAGACAGACAGACAGACAAGTGAAGCCAACAAGAGGTATAAAACATGCCTAAGAGGCATTCACAGCTATTCAATATTCACTCGTCACACCATGACTCTCGAGGCGCAGCAAATGTTTTTCCACGAAATTATTAGTTTGTAGCAATGAGAGCAATGAGCCCTCCTTGTCCCGAGCCCTATTCGACTTTCGAAGCGTTATGAAGTTATGAATGGTTGTGTGACGTTATTGTATTGCACTGTACGTGAGCCAGCTGATAGGAACGTACAGAAGTCGAAAGTAAAAAAAAACCCCCACCAAAACCATAAAAACGTACAGTTAATAAAGTTGGGATAAAATCAGGGATGCCAAATTGAGATTAATATAAGAACCTTGCTTTTTTACCTTGTTTGTTTGAAGGTGGAAGGGGGGATGAGTAAGTCGGTTTGGCAATGTCATACATTATTTCGAACAGTCAATATGCCATTGACATGACTTTTTTTTATATAAAAGGGGGTGGGAGTAGGCTTGTCAACAGTCTGTGATACCCTTCAAGGGTACTGATCAGTCTCGATGAACCGGATAAAGGAATGTGGAAGAGGCAAGTATATGAAAAGGGTAGAGAGGTGAAAAAGGGGCGGGGTGAGTAGTGAAAGTGATGATGTTGGGGCCATGCATGCAAGAAGGTTTCTGAGTTAGTGATATTTCAGTTGTTTAAAAAAAAAACTCGGGCGCAAAAGCATGTACGTGATTGGCTTCGATATCACATGGCTGTAGCCTATATTTGAGTTTAAAAGGAAATGTAAGTGGGTGCTGCTGATTCATAAAAAAGAAATGGGCAAAAACTTGAAAAATTCCTTGTTAATAAATTGTATCGGGGAAGAAGTATGAGCAAGGCGAAGAAAAGAATAAAAAGTAAACGTAGGCCTGAGCTGACGTCAATCAAAGGGGTGTCGGGAAAAGGCGTGGGAGTGGGTGGTCTACAGAATGTGTGCAAAGCCTGACGAGAGAATGCCAAAGAAATACGAGTTGGGATATCAATTTCAGTCTTAATTTATTATTCCTATTCAACTTTCATGCTTGCAGCTTATGCTTCAGGCTACAGTGACACTAATCTCATAATCTTACAACAGATTGGAGAGATACAAATGTTGAGGAAGCTTTTATTATTATTATTATCATCATCATAATCATGATTATTATTACTATTTTTACTATTATTATTATCATTATTATTATTATTATTATCATCATCATCATCATCATCATCATCATCATCATCATCATCATCATCATCATTATTATTATTATTATTATTACTATTATCATTATTATCATTCAGCAGAAGACTTCTGAGGGGTTGTACTTTTCATTGGCTAAACCGTGTAATAATAATCAGTAAGCCAGAACTCAAATACAATATGCATTACGAAGTAACGAAACATGTAAATCGATGCTTTGGGTTAATGTCTTCTTAGAAAGCATTCTTTTTGTAGTTTTAGTTAGAGTTACGGGGCTCGCAACAAAATAAGGCCATATAAGTACCGAAGATTAGAAGTGTTACAAGAGAGTGACAAACACAAAAAGGAAGAAGAGTAATAAAAACGGTAGATGATTAATAGGAAAGAAAGAGCAAACCACACGAGAGCTGTTGCTCTTGTGGTTGCCGTCGTCGTTATTCTGTGGTTGTTGTTGTTGATGATGATGATGGTGATGATGATGATGATGATGATGATGATGATGATGATGATGATGATGATGATG
>NW_004797837.1:369631-372742 GCF_000002075.1 Aplysia californica
CTCTCTCTTTTCTCTCACTCCATTTGCTTCTCTTATATATCTCACCTTCTTTATTGTGTGTGTCTGTGTGGTGTCCTTGTGTGTATGTGTGTGTGTGTGTGTGATAGAGAGAGAGAGAGAGAGAGAGAGAGAGAGAGAGAGAGAAAGAGAGAGAGAAAAAGAGAGAGAAAAAGAGCAGGGGGGGGAGGCCACTATCCCGAAAGTTCATCAACTTGACCAGTCCAAGAGACACACGGACCAATGCATTTTATATTATATACTGGTGGATCAGTAATTGTCGGCACAAAAACCCCGTTGTGATAAAAAGAAGAAAGGGTATATAATATAAGGAAAAAAAACCCAGTCAGGCAGCCCACTTAAAGATACCAACACGAAAGTACAAATCAACTTGATGGCCAAAGCAGGGAAGGAAAAGAGACAACGGGACAACATGCACACACAAAAAAACGAAATAAAAAGTAGTAATTTCCTATCCACAGGTGCTCATTCGGTAATGAATTCTTCACAAAATTTTAAGGGAAAAAATGCAGAGGTCGTAAGGACCACATGCTCATGCAGCAAAGCTCCCATAGCCCCATGACCACAAACATCTCCAAGCTTAGAAGTACACGACAAATCCTGAACATAATTTATAGATAGCCAAAGCCAGTGACCAATATAGAGAACAGATTTACTGCAGCCTGAGGGTACTTTGGTGGACCGCTATATTAAAATGTGTCAAGAAACGCGGCAGCGGCATACTGCTATTTAAAAAGAAAATGAAAAAAAAACAAAGAAGTGAATAAACCAAACGGGTACAAACAAGCAAACAACTAAAACTGACTTCCCTCCGAGCAAAAGACATAACAGTTCACGGTCCATAACCCTTTATCATACGCCTCCGTTGCTCTTCTCTCAAACTTTTAATGCGTGCAAATTCCAGGCATTACGGTTCCCTAAAAGAACCGAACATACTTCCTGAACCCATCAGCGCATTCCAACACGTCTGTTGCAACATTCTATCTGAACCCTTTATGAAAGAGATAGATAACTTTATCATTACGTGCGCTAATGTGAGCTCTTTTGGCACTTACCCAAGTCGTTTGGCTTTTTTTTGCGGCCTTCGTGTATTACTAAGCTTTCCACGCCCTCTGATCTCTCTCTCTCTCTCTCTCTCTCTCTCTCTCTCTCTCTCTCTGCGTGCTAATGAGTAAGTGTGCGCATTGGTTTATATTTACTAATACGATACAGCAATGCATACTATTGTGCCAACAGAACGAAACGACCTCTATGACGTATGAAGAAGCAAGATTTTACATTCCCACGTCTCTTTTCACTCCAATATTTCAACCTAAAAAAATAAACTGATGAATCTGAAGTTTCAAGAGCCCAACTGTTCTGAATGACAGAAATCATGTTGAAGGAAACATGCTATTCTCACGTCAGAAAACGTGTCCCAAAGCTATTCCTTCATAGCAGGCAGAGATTTTGTTAAAAGATACTCATAAGTCGTATGAACGAAAGACAACGGATGTGGTATTGGGTGAGAATGTAAAGAAACTAGAAAACACACAACTTTAAAGACGTGCATCTAAGCGTAGCATTGACGTGCATGGAGGTTATTCAGCTATTGCAGTGGCCGCACCTCCCAATATCGTGTGTGCAGTGGGTATATCGACACCTCCCCCTCCCAAACCCACCCCTTTCCCCTCCATCTTCCAACCCAGACAGTGAAGGACGGGGGGGGGGGGAGTGAGGGGGGTTTCCAAGAATGCGAGCTATATCAGTTACTTCATCTCGTTACCACTGTCCATCGACATAGCTCTCATTAGCCGCATAACACTTTACTCAAGCTACAGCCCTCAGGAGGGGAAAAAAAGAGTGGGGGGTGGGGGGTCGCAGTCTGGAGCTCAGCTCGGGGAAAGCCCACAGAACTAGAAAGCAGAGGTGAAATAAATTCTTAAGTTTAAGTTGACTGCGAACCTCAAGTTCGGACCCAACGTAAGCAGACGAAAGTCTCACAAGAAACAGAAAAAAATGTCTTCAAAATCGGGAAAATTATACCCCCCCCCCCTCCCCCAAGCTCGATAGACAACTTGACTAACTAGTAGAGGTTAGTGGTTTGAATCTGTAAAATGTCCGAAAAAGTGTCACCCTTCTTGAATGTTTTCCTCTTTGTTGGTGCCCCGGAACGAGAACTAAGAGTAACTACCATTTTATACATTACATACATTGCTCCTATATATGTATATAAAACGTCACTTCACTTTTTTTAAAAGGCATTGCATCGCACACTCCATCCGTTATAAATATCTAGAATGTATCCACCAGCTTCGTTTTCAGTCCAGTAACAAGCTGAGGTGAGGCTCTGTTCGGTATGCTCACGCACTGCAAGGGAGAGCTAGAGGAAAAGGTGAGCACTGTGCGTACATCCGTTATCACCAGGGCGTTTTTAGCTGTTCTCTACAAGCCTTGTCACCCCCACCACCCCTCCAATCCCCCCCAACCCCTCCCAACCCCTCCTCCCTCCCCGCCTTCCTAATCGCCATCCCCACCTGTCTGAAACATTTTTAACTCCTATATTTTTATTCTTTCTTTTTTTTAGTCTGCGCGAGGGGAGACAGAGGGAATAGGGGTGGAGGGCGGGGAGGTAAGAGGTAGGAGCTGGAGAAAAAGGTCGGAGGAAGGAGGTCGAAAAGGTGGGTGGTGAGGTAATTAACAAGCAGATAAGGAAAGCGGACAGGAGACATTGAGGGCAAGTGTGTTTGTTATGGTGTGAACCTGTGTGTGTGTGTGTGTGTGTGTGTGTGTATGTGTGTATGTGTGTGTGTGTATATGTGTGTGTGTATGTGTGTGTATGTGTGTGTATGTGTGTGTGTGTGTATGTATGTGTGTGTGTATGTGTGTATGTGTGTGTATGTGTGTGTATGTGTGTGTGTATGTGTGTGTGTATGTGTGTATGGTGTATGTGTGTGTATGTATGTGTATGTGTGTGTATGTATGTGTATGTGTCTGTGTGTGTGTGTGTGTGTGTGTATGTGTGTGTGTGTGTATGTGTGTATGTATGTGTATGTGTGTGTGTGTGTATGTGTATGTGTGTGTGTATGTGTGTGTGTGTGTATGCGTGTGTGT
>NW_004797837.1:375145-377650 GCF_000002075.1 Aplysia californica
GGAGAGATGGGAGAAGAAATAGAAAGATAAGGAAGATAAAAGTCTATTGGGAAAGAAGGAGCAACAGCCAACCATTCATGCTCACATTTTACTATCTATGACTTACATTGTAAGTTGTAAAGAGATAATCCGTTATCAACGACTGAGATATGTTATCGACTCATAGTTACATACAACAGGCTGCTGTCAGAAGCTTAGTATACAGCAGCATTTATTGCTGGACCCGACCCTAGCACAAAATATACTTCCTCTTTTTTCGCTTTCAATTTTGTTACAGGATGCTGAAAACATAAAACAGCGTTTCTGCTACTATTCTCGGAAAACTAAAAAGATGTTTCTAACTTCCTGACCAAAATCAGAAATGTTGTTCGGTCAATACCCAGCATGCTCAAACTATGAACAATGTATTATATGCGCGAGCGTGAACAAGGAACGTGGGGTTGGTTGGTAATGTCAGAGAAAGGAAGTAATATGTACACGGACACGGCAGGGACGAGGGCTGGGGGGTGGGGGTGGGGAGGGGGGTGTTACAGAGAGTGTGTGGGTTCAGTGACAATGATAATATAGTAAAAGGATGATACATTCTAACTAATCTAACATCTGATGGGAAAGGGGAAGTCCACTCTAAGCTATTCAAATCACAATATCACAGTGCACACAATACACAGACTCACTGTCTGGTAGAGAGCTGGGCAAACAACCATTTCCAAATCTGAAACGGATTCTGTAGTATTGAGGATCAGCTATCCGGTTTGAACCGAGCCTCGATCTGGTTGGGAGAGAGTGTATAAGAGCAGGTATTTACGACATTTGTCGCCAGAAACCTTCCTCCGCTTAAATTTGAATAAACCGGTTCGGACAAAATAAGTCAGACCTAAAAAAAAAAATAGAGAAAAACATTCCACGAAACGGTTCAGAACAGTTAAGAAAAGAGGTAAGCCCATAAAAAGTCAGGCCTATTGTCAGAAACATCCTTAAAACCATTTTGTCGGATCGCTTGCTAATGCGCAGAACCAACAATCTTTTTGTAAACGATATTGACTGGCCAACCGAACTTTTGACTCTGATTTCCCCCCCCCCCCCCCTATCCTGAGGCTGGTCCGGCGCAGGACAATGGCCGGCCATGCAGGCCGGCGGTGAAGCTCTCTGGTGGAATGGCCAACAATAAATGGCCGGTGTCAGCCATGACACCCCGCACCATCAGTCCTGAAGCTGTCCCTTGCCATTAACCCAAATACCGAACAGGGTCAAGTGGATTGGGCCCTGGGACTGGGGGCCCAGCCTCTCAGCCTTGCTTGCTTCTTGCAGTTGTTGTACACTTTACGTCTCCTCATTGTGAGAGCCTCCTTGTTGTGTCTTTTCAAACCTTTCCACAGAGACGGCGTCGGAATAAGGAGAGAGTGGGGAGGAGATGGGCGCAGAGAATGAAAGAGAAGAAAAGAAATCGTACTTACTTCTATCCATCTCTCTCTCTCTCTCTCTCTCTCTCTCTCTCTCTCTCTCTCTCTCTCTCTCTCTCTCTCTCTCTCTCTCCCTTCCTCTCCCTCCCCCTTAATGTTTTTGACAACGTGGGTTGTGAACAGAAAATTTCAAAGACTGAAGGTTTGGGGTTTTTTCTGTATTGTTGGGCTTCATACAAAAACGATTTTTTTACGGTTTCTTGGTTTACGAACCTCCGTGAAAGAGACGAGATTTTAATTGTGATGAATTATTCATTTGCGTCAAGAATCACTTGTACTTTTGGCTGCGGAAAGTGAGAGTGGTAATGAAGAACAGCGAGCGAACAGTTAAAGTTTTCCAGTGGGCTCTCGTGGCCTAGGGGTTAAGGTGTTCGCCTCTCATTCAAAGGTCCCGGGTTCGAATCCAGGTAGAGATGGAAACATGTTCTTCTCTTAAATAGTCTCCTTTCCCCTCCTTTCCAGCTCTCTTGCAATGTTCTGCCGTTTGTTTTCGTCTCCTCTTTCTGCTCCCACCTCCTTTGCCCCCTCCTCTGGGCTCCTGGCTCTTTCTGCAGCCTTTCTCCCGGCAAAATTCAAAATTTCCTACCAACTGAAAATGTTTGGTGCGTCCCGCGCGCTCATATAACTTTATGCAGTTGCGAGCGCCGTAAAACACTTTTTAAAAAAAACAAGAAAAAAACCCCCAAGTTTTCCATTCCTGGCACGCTGTTTTGGGTCTTGTTCCTTCTTTTTATGGCCTACAATTTCTGACTCTTGAAAACATGTATATCATTTACGCTCAAGAGCAATACTCATAAATGTCCGTCAAACGAAGGTGCAAGTTTCTCTGCTTTCATCTCTGTTTAAGTTTGAGGAAAGATATTGACACCAACGTGATTCATGCAATTGAATGATGTATTGTTGAGAACGAGAAAGACGGACATACACTAGACACACAAGGAAAGTAAACAAGCAGAACCTACCAGTGAGACCCTCCAACCACCCAATTTAATGTTTCTACTATCAAGAACCACACACTATATCCTCCGAATTAAAGAGGGGGAGG
>NW_004797837.1:377750-380089 GCF_000002075.1 Aplysia californica
CTATCTATCTATCTATCTATCTATCTATATGGTAAATGTGTGTGTGTTTGTTTGTGTGTGCGTGTGTGTGTGTTTGTGTGTGTGTGTGTGTGTGTGTGTGTGTGTGTGTGTGTGTGTGTGATGTGTGATATATGTATGCATACACGCATATACGATTTTAAAAGTCTACATTTGTATTTTTACATACATGTGTAGAGTAATCAACATGACCAAGCGAGGTCAGATTCCTTACTTCATATTTACTAAATGTAATTAACAGATCAGTTTGGGTGTGTAAAGAGGGGGGGATGGGGGTAGGGGGGTTCTGTTCCCACAATGCGTGTATAACGTCTGTGGAGGCGTCCACGGAATGATCAGGCATAGAGAGTGAAAGAGAGAAGCAGTCATGGGGTTGGCTGTTAGCATGTAAACAAGGCAGTCGCCGGAATTTGAAACCTGTAATCAGGAAAGAAACAATGCATGCCACAGACCTATATCATAGAGGGGTGGCCACCATGCCGTTGTTCGCCCAAGACTATTTCACACACAGACCGGGGAGAAAAAAAAACCTGTTAAAATTCCTAGTTCAAAACGTAGACTTGTTTCCCAGTATATGCTATGCTACCAGGTACTTGGTGCTACTACATGACCCAGTTATCGCATGACAGACGGCACTAAAGCTTCCTTTTTGTAGACTGTTGAAAGAAATAAGGACTGACAGTTCCTGACAATGAGTTGACTGACACATGTATATCGGTGCAAGCCGCTACGGCCGACTTTAAAGAACACTTCGATACTTTTAATTGCTTGTGGTATTTAAGTACGAATATCTGTACATCTACACAGAGCTTGAGAGTACGTGTATACTTGGTGGAAAATCTTTGTGAATATCTAACAAATTTGGTTGTCAGTGGAATTTTCCCTACTCCACAGAACTTCTGCGCGGTTGAAGTTCCTACTTCAAAGATTACCCAGTTCCTGAGACTGTGAAATGACAAGGGGTCGAAGAGGAAACGAGAGAGAAGCACAAAGGCTAACAGACTTAAAAATGCCGGAGCAGCGAGAGATAATTAAGTTCGCATAATATCTTGAGGTCATGAGAGGACAAACAAACGAACAGACCAACGACTATACACACAACACTTTTCAACACTGAAAGGCTATTTAGAAATCGGACCCTCTGAGTTTATCCAAATCCAACAAACCTCGTGCGTGCGCATGTGTATCTGCCATCTGTTAGTGCACAGGCGTGAGAATGTATATTATGTAAGTGTATTTATGTGTGTGTCTGTGTGTGTATGTATGTGTGTGTGTGTGTGTGAGAGAGAGAGAGAGAGAGAGAGAGAGAGAGAGAGAGGGGGGGATATAATGTGCAATGTGTGTATGTGTGTATGAGTCTTCCTGTCTGTCTACCTGTCTGTCTGTCTGTCTGTCTGTCTGTCTGTCTGTCTGTCTGTCTGTCTGTCTGTCTGTCTGTCTATCTGGGCGTAAAAAACTTGGTAGAAGTGGGAGGACCAAAAAAAAAGAAGAGAAGACATTAGAGAATTTAATAGTAAACCCAACCATTGCAGTGGGCAAAAGGATGATTGGAAAGGTGCTGACTGGCGATCCTCAAGAGCATGTTGAGAGATAACCTGATACAGTCTCATAAAGCTTGTCAAAGTGTGACGTGATTAAAGAACACACGATTCAGGCCAATCTGGTGACGACAGTGGTTTGGTATGCAGAAGTTACAGGGTGCAAGCAATACATAGAGAAGCACTGATACAGACACATTTTTTTTAAAAAGCCCACAGAACGTATTCGCATGTTCGAGCTAAATGGAGAAGAAAAAAAAAAAAGTAACTCAAGGGAACAATTTCCAAAGCGGGTGGATTATAGGACATTATAGAGGCGGCCTGCCAGTCCCAGAGAATGCCTTGGTACAGAGCAGTAAAATACCACGCATTCAGGGGAAATATGATAGTGGCTGAAACCTTGGCTGAAAATGACTGGCAGTCTGCGATTTAAAAGTGGACAATGTCCACAATGAGCTTAATGTCGTGGCTGAGGTATGGCACACCGGGCAAGGAGGCGAGTTGGTTATCATGTATGGTTTGTTTTTTAATCTTGGAATTAAACAAACTAGAAAACTAGAGAGGTTGGGTTGACTAGCCGGGATTTTTCCTTATCTTTGTTTGCTAGAGGGGAATGTTTATGCCTTTCCTCTTTGTGGTAAAGGGGTTGGCTTTCTGCTGTGAGAAGAAAGAGACGGAAAGGTTTAAAAGAGAGTTAAGTGGCATGAGTTGGAGAACGGTTAGACGGTGTGTTAATGTGTTGTGTGTTTGGAGAGCACGTATGTGCAAGAGATTGAAAAAATA
>NW_004797837.1:380288-381780 GCF_000002075.1 Aplysia californica
AGATACATTACATTTTCTACAAACCTACTAAGCATTGGTACAAACTGAAAATAAAAGACAAGATGAGACAAAATCCACAGATCTTTCTAATTTAATAAAAGACAGCAGATGACGATAGAGCGGATATGTCTGTATTCTGTTCCCACAGAAGCCTTGATTCTTTAAAGTGGACCGGACAGACGTTGGCTTCTACATTGGACCAGATTAACAGGAACTTTGCAAGTGAACGCCCATCAGGACGGAACATGAAAGACAGTAAGGAGTAGGACTGCTTGAATGGCAGCAGGTATCACTGCTTTGGGCGTTGGGGAAAAAAAGGGGGAAAAGGAAACATAATTTTTTTAAAAATCCCAGCTATTATACTCTTCATCCAAGTAAAAGTCGACCCAAATCCCACAATTCATCAAGTGCTCGACACACAGAATCCACAGCCGTGCTAGACCCTCCAACAACAATACTGAAAATCCTGCAAAGACAACAATGACTCTGTCATCGGTTTAACTATTGCTACTTACAAAGTTGGTTATGTTTCAGGCTCCAATACAAGCATTTACACAACGAAGCTGTACATTTGTACAGACATCCTTTCTTGACCGTTCTTCGTCAGCGCAATGAAGCTAATGAATGATATGAGCGTCACACACAATCAGCCCATTCCTATACTATGGCACGCAATGATAACCATATTTGGGTGTATCTTGGCCAAGGATAGCCAAGGACACAAATAGGTTTTATTTTTAAAAGAGACTGGTGTTGCTGTATACTCTCTCTCTCTCTCTCTCTCTCTCTCTCTCTCTCTCTCTCTCTCTCTCTCTTTCTCTCTCTCTCTCTCTCTCTGAGTCACTCTCTCTCTGTGTCTCTCTCTCTTTCTCTCTCTCTCTCTCTCTCTCAGTCACTTTCTCTTTGCCTCTCTCTATCTTCCTCTCACTCCCTCTCTCACTCCCTCCTTCACTCTATTTCTCTTCCTAACAACGTACACATACCCCCATGTATATTGTTTTCAAAATAAGCTGTTCACCATGCTGGAAAAGTTCATTCATATTCATGATAATAAATGAAAGATGCAAATCAAAAATTTTAAAATTTGCTCTACAGAATCGAAGGAGTTTTATCTTTGTCTCTTTCTCTCCCCCCACAACGCATTCTATTAGGCAACTGAACAACTGGGCACGACTTTTATGCATTCACGCCGTACGCTTTTTAAATCGTATAAATTATTAAGTGCTCTAGATTGGAAGGTCGCTGCAACAATATTCCTCGGAGAGACCTCTCTACATGGGGACCCACTGATCCCAAGTCCCTCTCACAAAATCATTTTCTTTCGTCTGTCTGGGATCGCTTCGCCGGATCCAACCGAGTTCCGATGTGCAATTCTAATCTGGGACGCCCGAGGAGAATCCCATCAATTCGATTCTGAGTATTTTGCCGACCGTATGAATGATTCAAGCTCACAAGGGGTCGCTGATTTGACCTAAATACCTCCCCCCTCCCC
>NW_004797837.1:382963-387365 GCF_000002075.1 Aplysia californica
TCTCTCTCTCTCTCTCTCTCTCTCTCTCTCTCTCTCTCTCTCTCTCTCTCTTTCTCTCTCTCTCGTTATCCGTATTTGTTCAAAGCAAAAACGACGGCATCCGAGGTGAAATGGTTCGGCTCTTCAATATTTGACAATATTACTCGTTCATTTTCGTATAAGATATGTATTTCTTCAGACGTAATGATAATAATAATAATAGAGTACTGACCAATCGGTGCTCACCGTTGACCCTACAAACCACGTAACAACTTTATAAAACACTCAGCGGCCGTACCTTTATCCAACGCAGCTGGTTACCTAGCTCCGTAAAAATATATTGATTCCACGTCACCTTTTGTAAAAGTGCAAAGAGAATAAAATACCGGATGTTCTGTGCCAAATGTCCACGGGAAGACGACGAAATCGACATTCCATTTGCAGCCTGTTTTCGTGGTCGACGAGAAGGGGTTTTGCTGACTTCCCAATATTTAACCGTATTAACGCAATAACAAGAACAACAACGATCACCACGACAAGAACAACAAAGCAGCAACATTTACAAAAACAATAACAACTACTACTGTTTAACTACCTACGAAAGAAACAAAAGGCTACAATCTTTCACACATAACTAGGAGGGAGATGGTGATCAAAGTAAGCTTACTGTCAACCGTCAGCAGCACTGAAGAATTGCCAATTTCAAAAACTACAATTGCAGTGGCAGCAGCATCAACAAAAACTCACACTTGTACAGACAAATGGACCCTGCCGAGCAAGTACCGTCAAAAAATGAAAAAAAAAAAACAAGCAAAAAAAACTTGAGCATAGTCCTAACACCTGCAAAGGACACCATGCTTTTATTTCAATCTACTTTCTAAAACTGTGAGAAATGCAAGTTGGGATTGTAATCATTTTCCTGGGAATATCTTTCGAAACTGAGACAGTAGGAACAAGGTAACCTCAAAGTGAGTGGTACGTGAGCAGTATGTTGTTCAATCTATTGGGGATAAGCGAGCTATCAAAAACAACAACATAAACAACAGCAACAATAACAACAACAACAACAACAACAACAACAACAACAACAACAACGACGACGACGACGACGACGACGAATCAAACAGTAAGGCAGTTTTGAGGAGTGGGAAGGTGGTCGGGGTCATACCATATTAACTTTGGCTTCTAGTTTCTTTAAGTAAGATGCATTTGAGACCTACACGAATGTAGTACGTGCGACTGCTTGGAGCCTGAACTGAATCAACTCGTGGTTCTTTCGGTTATTGATCGATGTTGACAGCTCTGTATGTCTGAGTCTCCCCCGCTAACATGGGCGACAGCTTATAGAGTCTACATTTGAGGCATACTGAAAGATACGTCAATACATCAAGCCGATTATTGGGTGAAAAATCGGGGGCGATAATCCGGCAAGACAGGAGGCTCGTGAAAGAGCACGTTGTACGTTTTACAAGCTGCCATGCTGTCTGCCACACACAAAAAGATGTGGGAGGATTACAGAGTCGCCCCGAAGGCGAGTGGTCCTTCAGTAAAGCGAGTTATCAAATAGAAGTCAGTCGCGAGCCATTATCATAACTACGTTTCCTTGTACAACTGAAAAAGTTGAGTATATATCTTCCGTACACGCTTTAAACAATACATGTGCAAAGAGCAGGCGTGCTTTTCATCCATATTCCTAGACATGGAAACAGTCATGTGCATTTGAACTATGCAAACTCAAGCCACAGTCGCCCTTTTCATCCATGTTCCTAGACACGAAAACATTGTAACCCAGTTGGAATGACCATACCTCTGTATACGTCTACAAATACTAGACTATCATTTACAAATCTTGAATTCATTTACATAATCCCATACTTCATGTTTTTTCGCATGTCTGTCTATACCTGTGCTCTTGTCCAACATGACATATTACACCCTCGTTTGTCTGTATAATAATATCTCTTTTTTAAAAATCCTAGACTGATACCTAAAACAAGACACAGCGTCAAAGATAAGAGCCCTTTATCCCTATTCATGCATCATATAGACCGATTCTCTATACCACGTCAAATGAATCAGGCATTCCGAGGACCGTCAGGGGTTTGAGTTAACCCCATAGCTCCATAGGAGTCGGGGAAACGCCCACATGCATTAATAAGTACTTTAATATCTGGTTGAGATTACAGTTTCGATAAATGATAGATGAGAGCTGAGGATGTGATGCATCTTTCTGTTCTACTACAATACTTCGTAATTTTGCTCACCAGCTCAAAAGAAAAAAAAAAAAACGTCCCTCGTAAAAAGGGATAGGGGTCGGGGTGGAGAGAAGGGACAAACAAAAGTATAGGTAGTCTAGCATGGAATCGTTTCGAGGTCTTTATCAAGAGGATTGACACAGAGGAAGGAAGACTCTGACAAAGACCATTAAGTTAAATAAGAGAGCCCGAAGATATGCGAATTAAGTTAGAGTTCTAGTGAATATCATATTGAAAAGTGGTCTCTATTGATAAGACCACACAGACAGTCAGCTGAAGGGTTAACTTCTCCCTCATCAGGACCCTGTCCAAATACAGTGAGTCCTGCAGTTACTTCCACAGAGTCGATGTATTTTGCCGGAAGTACCTGTTTGCTCTCTTTGGTAAGAACATGTATCACGTATTTGTTTTCTCACTAATAGTTGCGAGTGAATTAAACTCTCTGGAGGATATATGAAAGATTTTTCGATTCCTCATTACAGAATGTACCATTGTTCCTCTATTCTCAACTTAAAGCAAGACACCCCCTCCCAATGGTTCTTCTCTCTCTCTCTCTCTCTCTCTCTCTCTCTCTCTCTCTCTCTCTCTCTCTTCCACCCATCCACCCACCCCCCACACACACACCTCGTTCTCTCCGTGACAGACACCCACCCTGGAGTCCCATAATCCTCACAGTCAAAGACTTCCCCCATGGGCCCAGTGTCTAGTTCCGGTTCCGGGTGGGAGGCCGCCATCGTAAGTCTCATATTTCATCTTCGGTTACATTTAGCGTCAATCCGCAGCACTGGAGTCTTTGTACATTGCGGTTAAGGAATGGCTTGTGGTTTTTTGGGATTGGCTTTGAATACTTTCTTCAAATTACTTTCCTTTTTTCAATCCTTAAAAAACCCTGTTTTCTCTTATTTGTCATTTTCCTTCAGTCTTTCTTTTGTCTTCTTTTAGGAAGGGAGGAAAGAAGGGGGGGGGGGGGCATGACTGAAACGGGAACTGAGAACAAGAAAGGGAACGAACAAACATGTTGTGTGGTTGCATGTGTGGAAGGTTAAAAACAAGGATTGTTAGAGTGGCAAAGAAAGGAAAGGGACGGCAAAGCAAGGCAGGACAGTGGAAGAAAGATGGGGACTTCCGCTATTGCGATTTCTTTCGGTCCTGACTTCTGGTCAAGCTGATGTTAGTTCAACAAACGGGAAGTTACTTGCCCAGACTTTCTCTAGTTGGCACAAAGATGAGAGTTTCAATATATCTTATCTTCCGCTGCTTTCGACTCATTTCCCCAACCATCAACAATGGCAATAAAATACAAAGAGTTATATTGTTCAGAACATGTACATCGTCATCCTGGTTAATGCCCCGATTTACGACTTTAGCGTTGATTACGAGCAATGATGAAGATCTCAGGTTGGCACCGCTTTATTAATTCTGAAACACGCAGCTGAACGTACAGTAGTGATTTACGTCTGTGCGTGTGTGGAAGTGAAATCTGAGTAGCAATTTATTTTACATGACTTGGCAGGTGATACATCAAAAGGACGGCAGAGATTTCACATCTGGGAGTGAATTCCAGTGAGTTCAACGAGAGGGCGCGTGCGGTTAAACAAACATGTTAATTTCACAATTCCTGCTCACAAACAACCCAACACTGCAAATCACGCTCATTGTTTACACACACAAAAAAAGAAAATAAAAGAGAACAGTAAGAGGTCAAAAGAGGGGGACTGTGGTATTTTAAAGTATTTTCTCGTTGTTGGATCTGAAAATTAGTTCATTGTTTTGTTCTAATGTTTCTGAGCGCAAGGGAAAAACATGTTTGTCCCTCAAAGCTGCTCAAAGTAGAGTTACAACATTGTTGTCCCCCACCCCACCCCTACTCACCTATAGGATAATCGACGACCCATCCTCGTGATGTAAGCGTGCCCAGGCGCTCCCCTAGCATCATTGTTCAGTGGAAGATACAAGGACAGACTATCTCATTGTAATCAGCTCAAGTTCTGGCAATCCCGATAGGCGATGAATGCCCTATTGCTATTCATGTCCAAAAGTGCGTGACTTAAAAACACAACAACCTATCAGCACTGTCACTAATCGTATGACTACTTAACGGGAATACTGCTGAAGTAAATAGAAACACGTTCACTCACTCACTCACTCTCTCTCTCTCTCTCTCTCGT
>NW_004797837.1:389263-390715 GCF_000002075.1 Aplysia californica
ACGCACACACACACACACACACACACACACACACACACACACACACACACACACACACACACATGCCTCTAAAACACGCTTTTATACATTCTCAGACACCGTCACTATCATCACCATGTATCAGAAATATCTGTACCGCAGCCGTGGTCTGTCAACGATGACTACTCAATAAGGTCACGCGTGAATCACCCCCTCTGTCTGCTCATACGCAGAAAATGACTGACCTGAATTCGTAACTGTTTGTGGTCAACCTTCCCTTGACCGTCTACGCAGACATTCTTAAATGCAAATAGCCAAACTGGCCTATATTAGCTCTAAATGCCCCCCCCCCCCAAATTGACACAATTTAGATCAGTAAGGTGGCGGGTTTTCTTTGACCCTGTTTCTCAAGGCCAATGCAATACAACATCTTAGCAGACAGCTAGATCTCTAGAGATACTTGATTTTATTTTTAAAAATCAAACTTCCGCATGTTGGAATCGAACTCACGCCTTCTGTGTGCGGAGATGAAGAGCTTAACCATTACACCAGAGACACCAGTAAGTGAGGTTCACTGTTTATACATCTGTGTCATTGCTCTTGTTCTGTCAATATAATATAAAAACGTAACAGAATTCAAAGGTTGCCGTTTGTCAAATGCATATTCCCATGTATATACCTATTGATCAAATAAATTGAGTGTCATTTTGTAACAAAGCGGTGCCTTTGTGGCGACAGAAGGAAATAGGCAAACGTATTTATTTATTTCTTTATTTAAAAAAAAAAAATTCTTAATTATTTATTCCTTTTTTAAAACTAGAATTTACAAAACAGAAACAGCGAAACACAAAGAAAGCCCAGAAGTGAGGGGAATCTTCTGTGAGCTATTGATGCGAATGAGATTATTAAACTTTCAATCAGACCTCCTCACGCCTACAGTTGTGACGAAATGATACTTGATTGTTAGCTTCGAAAAAACTGCTTAGGATCAATCACACGACACACGACACAACAGTCAGGAAACCAAGCTAATCATAACAGCAAATCGTGGCCGCTAAAAGCGGTCGCGAACATTTAGAGACACTGAATTCATTTGTCAACTGAGCCACAATCGTTCTCAATCGCCATTCCACTGATGAATCATGAAGTCATGGAGGCCATTCGAATGTGCACGATCGATATTCTGGAAGCCTTGGCTTCGCTCGGGGCAAAGTGGTGAGTAATACAAGCCTTTGCTGTCGCTCATAACGACAATTCGCTTACGTGACACTGAGCTATTACTTGAAATGCCCGTGCCGTTCGCCTAAGACAATAGCCGCTACTGCAAATCTCATTTCCTACACACACGACAGTCGGCATGCTGGATTTTTGCGTGATTATTATTTGGGTTTTAAAAATGTTTTTGTTTTTTTTGTTGTTGTTTTTTTGTTGTTGTTGTAGTTGGGTTGTTGTTGTTGTTGTTTTTTTTTGGGG
>NW_004797837.1:393715-395180 GCF_000002075.1 Aplysia californica
CAAATAAAAAGCTTATATATCATAACATTGAATGTATCCTGCGTCCACTACTCAGAGATAGTGCTTGATGACGGAATTATTCTGTGCTCATTGTTTGAACAGGCGGTCACAGCTTGGAGCTACATTTGTTAAGACAAAGAGTCCACGCGAGGCTTGAGCTCTGAGTTTCTCTTGGGCCGCGTGTGTAAGAGCAAGCCGACTTCGTCAATAATTCATAAGAACAACGCAAAACAGATCGGTATAAACCACGCACACAAATCATCGTTGGTGGCTCCCATTACTGATTGATGCCTTGGGAAAAAGGAAATGCTCAAGACATAAATTAAAAACCAGGTATCACCGACACATAATACATGATACATATAGACTGACAGACGGACGAACAGACGCACTTAAAATATGATAGTTAAGACAGACAGATAGATAGACTGATGTACGGACAGACAGACGGACAAAGTAAAGAGTAAGTAAACGCAGAAACACGATTTCTTACTGCCACCCATTGAACGAGCACCAAATTGTTCATTATCTATTGTCTCTATTATGTTTACCAATGCTTGCCAACTTCTGGTAATTTTGCGCACTTGTGGGCGATTTGGTAGCTTTGGTGGGTGGTGGGAATCACGCGGGTAGTGAGTGACAGCTATCACTGAAAGCTCCGCTTGGAAGTACATGAAGATGGCAAAAGTGGGCACTGGCTAAAAAAACGATTGACAAGCTCTGATATACCAATAAGGCCAATACATATGAAGAGTCCAAAGGAAAAAACAAGAGGTGTCAGTTTTGGGCCAATTTGAGTTGTGACGTAGGCTGGAAAGTGTTTACGTACCTCTTCTGGCCCGTCTCTAATAACGGGGCAAAAACCTGACAAGTCGTCCAATATTGGGCTTGGAAAAGTTTTACTACGGCTAAACGTGAACTGTCAAACATTTAATTTTTGTATTTCTCTAAAAATGCTAAAAAGTGACATCCACTGGTTTTTTTCCCTGTGCCCTTCATATGATATTAATATTTTAAATTGAAAGCGTAGGAACTTTCTCTCTCTCTCTCTCTCTCTCTCTCTCTCTCTCTCTCTCTCTCTCTCTCTTTCTCTCTCTATCTCTCTCTTTCTCTCTCAGAATCAACACAAAATCAACAGATCCAAACATAAAATACACAAGCTGGGAAGCAGAGACGATGCGGCCATACTGAACAATAACGGCAGCGAGAGACACTGAGACAGACTGGGGTGGAGATTATTATATCGATCGGTCTGTGATGAGGTCATGGAACGTCATCGTAGCGGAGTCAACGAGGCGTGGCATCTTGTGGCAGGAGTTAGTATGCGGGGCTTGGCGGAGGGTGGGGGGAACAGTAGTGAGCCAGGGTGGGGTAGAAAAGGAGGTCTGGGGTGGATGAGGGGTGGATGAGGGGGTGGTGAGTGAGTAGGAGAGGGGGATGAGGGGTGTGGATGGGTGTGAGGGTG
>NW_004797837.1:397751-399344 GCF_000002075.1 Aplysia californica
CCGTGCCCCCCTCCCCATCCACCCGCCACCCGGCCCGATTCACACTCGCTCGATGCCGGCTGCACGCGCATGACAGATGGACAGTGAGCGCCGGGTGGGTCAAACGCAGCTTGAGACAACTGTCACTAGCTTAGCTATAGGAAGCCGCGAGGGGAGAGATCTTGGAGTTGGTGTAAATAGCAAAGAGGGTACAGAAACACATAGACGAGATAACAGTTGAGAACAAAAATGCAAAGTGCAACACATGAAATAAATAACATGTATACAAATAAATTACAATCAACATATGATTTTCAAAAATAAAAAGCAAAGACAAACTCCTACAAAACATTCAACTTTCTGTTAGATCTAGTCTCTACAATCATCCAATCATTCAACAGTATAGCATGACTAGCTGGATCCCTGCTCGTGAACAATAACATCTCGCAATCTAGATCTAGTCCTATGGACAATTCTCTGTTTACGTGTGATGGGAGATAAAAAATGAAACAATGCAACAATGAAACTGAACGGTTGTGATAGTATTCCATGAAAAGAAACTTGTCCCTGATCCCATTAACTCATTGAGAACGCCCATCCATTCTGGCCAATCGACAATACTTGAAAACACGCTCTTTTGAGGACACTTCAAAACAGGAGCATAACTTCATTCTATTCAAAACTAAAATTGTTTAGCTCTGTTTGATCTATCTTAAAGTTTAAAAAAAGACTCAGCATCAAGATGTATACTAAAAAAAATTTGATATTATTATGCACATTTGTGTTTCTGGTTTATGTTTAAGGTTGGAAATAACATTGCCTTTAGTCTGCTGCTGATCGGACGTACGTGTCCGCTAAAGAGTTATTTAAAGCAAACACACAGGCAAGCATGGTATCCTTTAACCCCCTACACACAACACTGAAAGTGGGAGAAATTTTTTTCGGATTCTTATGCATTTTTGTGTGACTTTTTCTGTGTTTCAGCGAAATTTATTTCTTACTTTCTTTCTTCCTGTCTTTTTTTTTGGGGGGGGGGGGGGGGGGTAGTGTAAAACTCTCGCACTATCCCTGCCTGTAGTAGCAGTATCACGATAATCAGCGCTAACGTAATTCAGTTTTGAAATAATATCTAGAAATCTAGAATCTAGTTCATCATGCCCGAACAAAATAATGTCCCAGAGTCGAGGAGCACGCTGAACATTTTGTCCTGATCGCGTCAAGTTGAGAAAATCCTAACAGTCGACTTATTGTACAAATATACAACTCACCCACAAACGCCTTATCGTCCGCTCGAAAAGACTGTGGCGTTACGTTTCCGTGGTCCGAATCAAACAAAAGCAACAAACAAGAAACCACAGTCCGGGAGAATAACATACAACCACTTTTAGAACTCACACAATACACACGATAAAAGTTACTGCATGATTTCATCACATTGGGACATCACAGTTGAGACATTATGACAAAAAGAAGTGTGAATTTATTTTCTAGATCTAGAATCTAGATTTTATATCTTAAATAAGTTTCCAACTGAGGTTAGTTGGGGATTTTTGTTTTGTTTTTGATTTGTTTGTTTGTTTTTTCCCCCGTTTTTATAAATTTTTTCTTGGGGGG
>NW_004797837.1:400708-401764 GCF_000002075.1 Aplysia californica
CGGAGAGAATACCATAATGATATTATAATATTGTGTATGTGTGCCTGCCTTTATTTGTGTGCGCGTGTGTGTGTATGTATGGGTGTGAGCGTTTGTGTACGTGCGTGAGTGTTTGTATGTGTGTATAAGTGTAAATGTAATGTATGTGTGCCGAAGGTATTGAATTGATAATATGGAATGAAAATGCATAAAACGACGGAAAGAAAAACACGCGCAATACGGTACAGAAGGAAAACAGGAGTGGGCGGTGGGGAGGGGGGGGGGGTTAATTCAAAGCAATCACTTTCGGCAGCCGGAGAGACACACAGGCTCGGGTGACCGTTGCCTGTTTATGTGTGTAATCCTGGAAAAATCTTTTCAAAGGGTACGGGAAAAACTCCTCGATCCAATGAGACTGGCAGGCCGGGTGTGATGTCAGATACTATCGAGTCGATGAGAAGCAAAACTGCCCCGGAACCTGTTAGCTTGCGTTTTCATAACATGTTTCAAATATCACTGTTTCTTCTTTCCTTCAAACGTCTATTATCCTTCTCCTTTTTTCCTCTATAAAACATCTATCGTCCTTCTCGTTTTTTCTTCTATCAAACATCTTTCGCTCTTTTCTTTCCGTCTTCTTTCATTAAAATTTGTAAGTTACTTTCGCAAGTGCTGTTATACTGTAACTAAAACTATATATCTAAAGGATCGTTTGAAGAAATATAATATATTACGTATCTTAGGGGGCATTCCATTATGGGACTAGTTCTTAGCTGATTGTCTATTATTTTTTTATTATTAATTTTTCCCTTTTTTCTTTTTTTGGAGGGGAGGGGTGTTCTGTTGAATTTTTAAAAATCATGGTTGTGATTTTGTGGGGTTTATTTTTGTCGTTTCTGCTGTTATGGTTCTAATGTTGTCGTTTTTGTTGCTGTTGTTATGTTGTTGATCTTGTTGTTGGTGGTGGTGTTTTTGTTACGTGTGTTGTTGTAGCTGTTTCGGATGTAGGTACCAAATGCAGCTTAAGCTCAAGATATGGGTGGTTTGTTACAACAGTTCTTTCCGAATTTATATATATAT
>NW_004797837.1:403524-404701 GCF_000002075.1 Aplysia californica
GGGGGGGCGCAAACTCCCCAACCAGCAAGTGCGCACTCAGCCACAAATATACACATGGAGACTACACATCAATAACACACACTTACATACAGTACGCAGACAAACACGCATCCACACAGATTCCAAAAATAGAGCATGTAAAAATAGATTCGAGTTATAAATCTCACCTTTTTTTTATTTACCGCCCTGATTCCTCTGCACCCTTCTCACTTTCAGCCCCACAATTTGTATTCAGAACCCAGAGCTGAGAGTTTTGTCGTGGGGGCAAAGGTGCAACCTAGTCTAGAGGTGTAGGTTTCTGGAAATGCATAATTCTACCTGTTCGTTTCGAGGAACGTCAATGGCCACGTATTCGTATGCAACAAAACAGTAACAAATTTGAGGGTTTGCAAGTCAGGGTCTCGAAGAATATTTTTTCACTTTGGTTTGCTGTCTCAGCTCCAGCACACAGTAGATACATAGATCTAATGTATTTCGTCTCATACTCGCATCGACCCACGATATTGTTTGATTCTCAAAGAAGTGACAAAACAATGGGTGACAGCAAAATATCATTGATACAAAATACACTGCCATCATTATCTGCTTTATTCTCCTTCCCTTTCTTGTATTAGTACATGATATGCGGTGAAACATTAATTTATATTTAGTTAGTGCTGTTTTGATTTCTGTTCGGTGCTTATTTAACCAGTTGAGGTTTGGTTTCGTTTCGTCCTTCATTTCCTTTTTTCTGGGAAGTGTAAGCAGGGTTTGAGGAAAAGTTGAGACTGAAACAGGAATCAAAATTTTAAAATGGTTCACAAGGCTGAGGAATGCGTCAATGAGCGGTATCATGGAATGTGTGGGTCGCGAGTGTGAGCTGTAGTTGTATACATGAGGTAAGCTCTGGAACCAGACCATCAGGGTAAGATTTGCTCGGGGAGGGGAACGAAGAGGGAGAATAAGATCGGGAGTATGGGAGGGGTGGGGAGGGGGGAGGGTGAACAAGGGGAAGGGTATCAGTGTGCCTGTCATCATGTCTGACGCGATGATTACCAGAAAGCTGCTGCTGCTTCGAGTGTGAGTGCCCGTGTGGTGGTGGTAGTGGTGGTGTTGTGGTGGTGGTGGCGGCTATGGTTGAATATAAAGAACGCCCAAGAGGGGAAGGAGAGGGCAGGTGGTGGCTGGAAGGATTGGG
>NW_004797837.1:408368-409673 GCF_000002075.1 Aplysia californica
GGGGGGGGTGTATGTGTGTGTGTGTTTGTTAGTGTCTGCGAGGGTTGAGGAAGAGAGAGAGAGACAGACAGACAGACAGACAGACAGACAGACAGACAGACAGACAGACAGACAGTGACAGAGATGAGAGAAGATTTGAGAGAGTGAATGACTGGCGAAGTGAAGACCGTGACACAGTGACATCAGTAAATATGTGCATGATCCAAACGTGATCCGCATGACACCATGTGTTGTACATGATACAAAATAATGTAGATATAATATTATGATACAACGCAACTCATTCTCCGACTATGTGGTATCACTATGACCTAACGAGAGATTACACAGCATGTGACCTGGGATGACTGGACGGATGGTGGCTTAATCACAACTTCTTTTTTATGTCTGTGTTGTTTTGTTTTGTTTTGTGTTGTTTTGTGTTTGTTTTGTATCTCTTTTAGCGAAGGTGTGTGGCTTCTACACTACGGTACGGATTTATATATAATGATATAACGGCCTTTATATGACATTAATTAGGAGCACATAATGGGTAGGGCCATTGATTTATAAAGTCCATCTACCATCAGCACAATTTAGATCATTTAGCAGGCCGGCTGCTTCGACTCTGCCCACCAGCACAAACAAAAGACTTGTTTGTTGTTTTTTGTTGTTGTTGTTTTTTTTCTGGGGGGGTGGTGGGTTGGGGGGGTTGAGGGGTATTGCTTTGTTGTTGTTGTTGTTGTTGTTGTTGTTTTTGTTTGTTTGTTTTTTACTTTTTATTGACGGTATTTACACCTCTATCGACACAACTTAGATAATTTAAGAGGTGGGCTTTGACCCTGCCTGGCAGGGCTAGTCCGATCTGAGAGGGATTTGACATCCCAGTATGAAAATTGATAAACTCGATAAAAAAGATTTCCCTAGTCGGAAACCGAACTCGGGCCTCCAGCATGTGCCCAACCGCTACACCACTAACACTGGGTACACACAATTTGTGGGTTACTACATCCCACCAGAAAAACGTGATATTGAATCAACTATTTCTTAACACGAAAATCAAACTCTAGAGTTTCGCCCACAGAGCAAAGGGCCTGACCTTTACTCAACAAAAAACTATGTTCTATCATCAAATAAGCTAAGGCGACGGTGCTGTGGGAAACAGCAAAAAACTATGTTCTATCATCAAAAAAGCTAAGGCGACGGTGCTGTGGGAAACAGCAAAAAACTATGTTCTATCATCAAAAAAGCTAAGGCGACGGTGCTGTGGGAAACAGCAAAAAACTATGTTCTATCATCAAAAAAGCTAAGGCGACGGTGCTGTGG
>NW_004797837.1:409954-411772 GCF_000002075.1 Aplysia californica
GAGAGAGAGAGAGAGAGAGAGAGAGAGAGAGAGCGGGGAAGGGGGAGGAAAGACACACCCACTTTGCTTTTAACTCATGCTCACGCGAATATTGATTCAGGTACTCACTCAGCCAGATGGAAGCCTTCACAAGTTTTCTTACTGTTCACTGGAAACTGCCTGGAAAAAAAGATAAGAGTCTGCATAGAGTAAAGTCCATGGAAAGGGTTGAAACAACATGAGTTTGGCTTTCCCTGGACATAAAAACATCGCACAAACTTTACAGCTAAGCCAAAATGCCAAGAAATGTCTCAGTTCGTTGAAGGCTTCGGCTTCGTTTGAAGCGTTATATTACGCTGTATCTTTTCCTGCTAAGCAAAAGTGAGGTTGACGAAAACGGGAAGGGGGGTTCGCTCTTCGTTTACGAACAGCTGTTCCACGTTTGTCCACAGCCAATTTTTTGTCATCCAAGTTATCAGCGTCACAAACTTTCCCATAACTCTGCTCATAATTGACCTATTTAAAGTATATAACAAACATGAAAGCAAAAATAACTAAATACTTTATGCCAAAAGCATAATACAGTTTGAACATAGATAAAAATGGATGAAAGGGATTTTTGTAGTTTCTGTGTGTCTGTAAACAAAAAAGCGATGTTGTGTTACAAAAAGAACTGAATATTTTATGCAATAAACACAATACAGTTTGAACACAGATAAAATGGATGAATGGGATTTTGTAGATTGTTTTTGTCTGTAAACAACAGAGCCACGCTGTGCACCATTTGAACTGGCAAGCCGTAAATGAAGAGTTTTATGGTTGAGGAGAGGTTGAATATGATGGAATGCTGCTGCTGCTGTCTTATTGTTTCTCCCAAAGTTGTTTCAATTTTTATATAGTAAAAGGCAACCTGGATCAGATCAACCAAGTCATTGTTTGAATGTTGATACGAAAGCAGGAAACAGAAAACGACTCAGTGCGTATCTCTCTTCACCCCCCCCCCCCTTTCGCTGTACAACACTATACAATCATAAACACACTCCAGGGGTACTGTTTCGAGCCTCGCCAACAGACTTTTAAGACAGCGCGTACAGTGGGATATACACGGAATAAATGGAATAAATTAAACGATTGTTGCTTTAAGTTTTCCTGTGACACCTCATTTTGAACCTAGCTTTTTAGTGGGTGGTTGGCGGGTGCTCTGGTGTGGTTTGCTTCTTCTTTCCTATTAAACATCTATCGTCCTTGTCTCCCCTTCTTCTTTTTTATGTTTGTTACTCTCTTGTAACACCTCTAATCTTCTGGCGCTCATATGACCGTTTGCAGTTGCGAGCGCCGTAAAACCTCTTCTAAAACTAAAAACTAGCTTTTTACCCTGCCGTATCGTATACCTATGTCCATGCGCCAGGCGCTTCTCTGTATTCAAACTAAAAAGTTTTTAACCTAGCAGAAACCCTGTGTGTGTGCTGTAAATTTGTTGCACACTCACACACACTGGCAGCGAGTCCCAAAGGGCATGATGACCACCCACTCTAGCGATTCCGGTACTTCGAAAGAGGGGGGGGGGGGGGGTAGTATGCTTACCAGGTCGGGGGCAAAACTTGGAAATTGTCAGCTAGCTTTTTCTCATCGAAACAAAACCAGAACAAAGAACAAAACAAGAGAAAAAAAACGTATTATCTAAATCGACAAAATTCGGAGAGGGGAGTGAGCGGAAGAAAGGGCATTTGCGCACACGATGTGAGCATATAATGTATGAAAAAAGAAAGAAAGAGGAAGAAGAAAGACAGCGAAGAAGGAGGGGGGGGGGCAAGAGAGGGCACGCGGGGAAAAATGGAG
>NW_004797837.1:411872-413525 GCF_000002075.1 Aplysia californica
TATCGGAGAAGGACGCTACGTCTGGATGTCATGCCTGTTAAATAACTTTACAAAACAAAATGGGCGTTAAACCTCTGAATTACCGTCCGCGCAAAGATGTAATTAATTTCTCACTTGATCAACACTCGGAAGTTTCAGATCTGGATCCAAGTAGGATGTGTAGGACGTTCTGGAAAGCATGTATGATTAATTCAACTCGGCGTCTTCCTATGAGCTCATGAAAGGTACCGCCTATATAGTTTCCGACTTTGTGAGGAAGCGAGGAGACAAATTTCAACATAACAAACACGGTGAACAATCCTTCATCCTTTTAACTATCTCATCCATCCTTTTCCCCTTTTCTGTATCTGTTCTTTCCTTTCCTCGTCCGTCGGTTTCTCTCCAGGGGGTTCTCGGGGCAGACGACGAGGGAGATCTGGACACTGATAAGGCGAACGCGAAGGTGGATGGAATGAGAGAAAGACGAATAGCAAAGGGAAGAGACAGTGTTGATCTACAGAAAATGGTAGGGGAGGGCGGGCGATAGAGATAGAGATGCAGAGTTTAAAGGAAGGTAAAGAAGACACAGAGAGAGAGAGAGAGAGAGAGAGAGAGAGAGAGAGAGAGAGAGAGAGAGAGGGGGAGAGAGAGAGGGTGTCAGTGTGTCTGTTTCATATAAATCACCTTGTTTGTTTGACATATTGGCAGATTCAGGCAAGAATAAATGCCTAAATCCCACCCTAAGACAAGGCGCTTAGCAAGATTTCTAGAAAAAAAACGAACTTGGTCAGCAATTTAACTCTCCGGAAAACAATCAAACGTTATAATACAATATGAATTTGGCGTTTCGTAAGACGTCTACGTTTATTTCGCTGATTGTTCCCTGAACACACCCCGGATCTCATCGTGGCAATACAAACTCTGCGAACATCCAGACCCCTGTTATCAATGCAGAAGGTCCCAGGACTGTTTTATCAATACACAATGCAATATCCCGGCGATTTGAATGATAACCCTAATCGAAACTGACAACCCCATGGCCTGGTGGGGATTGTGAACCACGATGGAGATCTTAAAAATGACTGTCCTTTTTTGTTTCGTTTTATGTTAGCGGTTAGAGCTTCTCGATCATCATTGTATCAAGGCTGGCGTCTGTGGGGGGCTTTTTGCGTACACACGCGGCTTTGCGTTAATCGATTGACAGAAAAAAGAATTATGCGTGCAGGAAATCTTCGTAAAGTTGTGTTCCTTTTACAATGGTGCTGGGCAGACAGACAGGGAAATAATGACAGACAGACAAGAAGACGGACAGATGGGTAGGTCGGCACAGACTGATACATGAGCCAGACAGCCATGGAATTAATTGTTAGCCTGACGGAGACAGACAGGAGATGGAAAGAAGCATACGTAGAAAAAAGAAACCCCAACTGACAGAGAACCGAACAGTTGTTTTGGGAGTTATAAAGACTCACCAACTTTTTGACTCTGTCATACCTTTTTTTAAGTGAGTATTAATTTTATGGCACTTGCTACAGAATGAGGTCATATACATGTAAGTGCCGAAGATTAAAGATGCCACAAGAGAGTAACATACACAAAAAAGAAGGAGGACAGATAAGGACGACAGATGTCTGATGGGAAAGAAGGGGCAAACCACATCAAAGCACCCTCAAC
>NW_004797837.1:416810-419563 GCF_000002075.1 Aplysia californica
GGGGTGCTGAGAGAGAGGGGGGAGTGCTGAGAGACACAGGACGAGAGAAACGAGCAGTGAAGTAAGAATGAGAAAGAGGGATAGACCGAGAACTGAAATAGCGACACAAGATGGACAAACACCATAAAAAGGACATTTGAAAGAATCCCAGTCACCAAAGACAGATAAGCCGTAATGTTGTTTAATGGAATGACTCGAGAGCCAACAGCCCAATAATAAATCACATGAAATCATTCAATGAGGGAGAAGAAAACCCCGCCCATTTTGGGATTCAAAACCGGGCTGTCCCCTTAGTAGCCCAGCATGATAGCTTGATAGCAACTGAACTATCCACACACCCAGAACAAAGAGAAGTAAAAACAAAAAGCAACACTAAAAAAGACATGCCGATAAAGAGGCAACTCGCACGAGGCAATTAGAAATTTGAAAGCACAGCCGATGGCCACACATTTAGCCTGTCATTAAAATAATTATGTTCGCTTAATGTGTACTAAGGACCGGCCTAGAGACAAAATGTCAAAAGCAGTGCAAGCAAGGGCCGGGCGTTCAATTGAAGAATACAGTCACAAGATGTCGACTGGATACACAAACAGTGAAAAAAGGGGAGTGGCGCGTTTTTTGTGAATCAAAAGTTGCATGTACGTGGGTTTGAGTTAACAGCAAAGGCCAAGAAGATAATAGAGAGGTGATGAGGTACACGAACGACATGTTTGCAGATTGACTCGAACGTGTGAAACGGGATGTTGAAATTTTCAATTTCAATGAACATCTAGTACCGGGAAAGTTTTATTCAATCGGGCATGCATGCGTGCTCTTTTGATTTAGGTTACACCTCCTTGATAACTGAAAACATCCACATACACTCTACAAAAAACACGGACGTGATTTCGTTGAGGATGGTGATAATATTATAACGAGATCATCTCAGCATCATCAGAGAAGGAGGAAGAAGAAGAGGAGGTGGAGTAGAAGGAAGAGGTGGAAAAGGATGAAGAGGAGGAGGACGACGAAGACCACAACGACGATGACGACGACGATGAAGACGACACCGAGAAGGATGAGGAGGAATAAGATGAGAGAAAAATGATAATGACAACGACAAAGGCGATGGCTGCGATGACAAAAACGACAAGACAGAGGACAATTACGATATAAAAGATGAACCCTTTATTTAGCTAGTTTGAACGAAAAGACAAGGCAAGACATAGAGATACTAAACGAAAAGACAAGGCTAGGCATAGAGACTGATAGTGATAGAAGGTCGTTGTCTAATTCTCCAGTTGATGCCCGCAGCGGTGACGGTGTGACAGTGTCAAAAAGACTTCGTCTTGCACTCCTTCTAAACAAACAACCCTGCAGCCCTCTTGTTTGTTATAGGCGTTTGGTTGGCCCGTTCTACCAAAACGGGGGCTGCATGAAAGACGCAATGACCCGAGCAAAAACAAAACTGAGGCAGTTAGACTGAACTGCTAAACGAAAACCAAAACAACCATCAACAGACTCTGGGGATCTCATGACTTCGCAAACAAAGTCGATTCAAATGAAAAGGTCCGGTTGAGAAGGGTTTTTCCCGAAACGTGGGAGGACATGCTTACATTTAGTTACACCGAGTTGTGGGTGAAGAAGAGCAACATGGTGCAAAGTACAAGGACAAAGAGGAAACAAAAAAGAAAGAGCTGATACCATCGTTGAAAGAAAGCTTTGTACGAGTATGTTCACACATTAGGAACATTCTGTTTAGTGGTAATACTTAAACATACATGCAAATACACGCGTAAGTACGTACACTCACTCTCTCTCTCTCTTTCTCTCTCTCTCTCTCTCACACACACACACACACACACACACAAACACACAAACACATACGCACAAACACACACACACAAACACAAACAGAAATGCATGCACGCAGCAGAGTGCATGCAAATTCGAAGAATGTCGCTAAGATAGATCCAAATGGGTGGTCACTTGGTAGAATATTTGAGTAAGATACGTGAGTTAACTTTCGCAGAAAACAGAATACTCCTCTGCGATGTCTGTCAAAGTTTTGGGAGCATTTGAATAGAACGTAGCTTGCTTCCCAACCTAATACAATATACTACTATTTTGTCTTGAATTCTCTCAAAATTTTCAGAATTCACCATTGTCAACCAAATTCAATCTGAAAACCAATTAATTTAATAAAATAACTAAATTAAGAAATTGCCTCGATCTAGTCTTCTTTTAACATGAATTCAGAATATATGATATTATGGTCCTCGCTAGAAAGAGGGGTCCTTTGACCTGCTCAAAGAGTCAAACTATTTAATACATACACACATAATATGTACTCGATCACTATCCTTTATATTTTCGCTAGCTTTGGTTTCGTGCAAACAGACTGAATACGAGAAGTTGAAATAATATTGTGTTCAAAAAGAGAACTTGGTGAGGGGGACTAGAAAAAAAAAAGGGGGGGGGGGCGCTGGGCGACTTGGGTCGAAGTGAAAAGGTAGAAGAATTGGAGAGAGGGTTCGAGCCAGCGAGGATAGAAGGAGGGAGATTCGGAGGAAAAGATGGAAGGAGGGAGGTTGGTCTATAAACAAACCAGCAACACTGTCCCCAAGTTGGCAACTTGTCATGTCAGTCTTTGCAATGTGAAACACCCGCTGGCTTACAGAAGCATGACGTCACTTTCCTGGAGAATGGGTATGAGAATCGCCTCTAGTGCACAACCCTATTGACTCATCCATTTTGTTTTGTTTTGTTTGGGG
>NW_004797837.1:419663-421311 GCF_000002075.1 Aplysia californica
GCTTCGGCAAAAGGTGAAAAAAGGGCTGGGGTTTGACGGATGAATAAAAATAAGAGTAAGCTCAGATGAGCACATCCCCCACCCGAACCCCCCAGGTAAATAGATAAACAGAATAATGATTAATATAAAATAGATAACAACAATAGTGCGAGTAATTTTTTTTTAAAAGAGGCGAGGCGTGATTAAGACAAAATGAATAAGTACAAAAAAGTTCGAGCTAAGGTCAATAATATGGATAGGAATACCACCTGTAGCACTAGCGACATCAACAAACAAACAACAACAACAACAACAACAAAAACAGCAGCAGCAGAAATATGAATAAATCACGAACAAAGGAAACAATGGCAGGAATATTGAAACGTAAACGCATTTACGCCAGATAGAAAGGCAAAACATAAAGTCAGAAAACAAGACAGACAAAGAGTAACAGGCAGACAAACAGTCAAAAAGACAGACAGGCATGCAGACTCAGACATGCATAGATGCAAACGTGCATAGATGCAAACAGGCCTAGACATAGACAGATGCTTCTGGGAAATTAATAGAAATTGGGCAATAAACAGTGCTCGAGATAGACAGACAGACAGGATGGCAGGCTGGAAGGCAGGTATATATAGACATAGACAGACACAAGTATAAACAAACATAAACACAGACAGACATAGACACAAAGAAAAGCCCCAGAGGAAATGAAAAGAAAGAGTGCAATCTACCGTGTTCGAGACTGACAGACGACAGACAGACAGATAAGCAGACATGCAGACAGACCCCTCGGGGCACATGAAGAGAAACAGGGTGATAGAACGGGCTTAGGACAGACAGACAGACAGGCAGACAGACAAACGCCCCAGGGCACATGAATAGAAAGAGGTAAATAGAACAGGCTTAAGACAGACAGACAGACAGACAGACAGACAGACAGACAGACAGACAGACAGACAGACAGACAGACAGACAGACAGAAACCCGCCGCAGGGGAAATGAAGACCAAAAAGGGTCAAAGATCACACTTGAAAAATGCCAGGAAAAAAAATCCCACAGAGTTGAGGAGTGGATCGTTCAGATTTCCTAGACGGCCGCAAAGTTTGCACAGACGCAATAGAGCTTTCTTTATATATCTAGATCTTCACCCATTGCGTGTGCATTTATGATCTATGTTTTATTCATGACGGCCCACATACACCAGACAAATCGGAACCCTAGAGCACACACTAATACAATTTCTTCGGTTCGCTTTTCCCTCAACCTAACGATATATTTTTTTTTTGTATGCCTCGAGCTTTTGCTATTCTTTCTTCTTTCTGTTCTGTATGTCATGGGTTGTTTTTAAAAGTTCTTTACGTCCAAATGGCTTTCTGAAAAACAAAACAAAAAAGGAAAAATAAACATAAAATATCATCTTTACTGGCATATCTGTCGGCAACATTCTTGGCTCTTATTTCTTCCTCATCTCTTCTTCCCATTGAATTTTACGCAAAGATTTCTTCCTCATCAATCTCGGGGGGTTTTTTTTCTTTCAGAAAAAAATAGATCTAGTTTGTTTTTTATCGGCTTGACTGCATTTCCCTGAGTGTAAGTGAGCAAGAAAAAGAGAAATAGAGAGGGGAAAGAGTGTGTAAGAGAGAGGGGGGAGGAGAGAGATAGA
>NW_004797837.1:424196-426014 GCF_000002075.1 Aplysia californica
AAGTTTTGTTTTGTTTGGGGGGGGGGGTAGGTCTGCTTTTGTCTCGGATGGCACTGTAGCTTTTTTTTTTTGTTACACCACAGCCTCTTTTTGATGCAGAACAAGTCACCTCAGAGACGAATAAATTTAAACATATATGTCGGGTTTAGAGAGAAATCTTCTTCTAATGTTCATTCGTATTCATCGACTCAAACTCAAACTCGAATCTCGACGGTCCTACTTATCTTCTTTCTCTCGGCGGTTTCTGGGTGTTCCTCTTACTCTTTCTCTGCAGTATTGTGTCGATATGTTTCTCTTATTAACTCAAGCTCACACCTCAACTTTTGGCGTGTCAGACAAAGTCATAACTGACAGTGCCGTACTCGCAAAAGACAGGCTCACAGGCTCACCCGTTACGACTTCCAACAAACGTTCAGTTGCCTCTGAGAAGCTTTGAGTTTTTCGGACACCCAGTCCCCGGAGATTGGGCGTGCTAATTCCTGCTTTTAGTATCACCCCATTGGTTTCTCTTTAGCCGTGACTCTTTCACACCCTCGGAACAGGTTTGAGTTTGAGATGCCCCCCCCCCTCCTTGCTAACCACCCTCACAACAACCCTCCCCGCCCACCACAAAAAAAGAAAGCCCACGCACACCCGGACTGGCGTCTGTGGTGTAGTAGTTAGACATTAGACACAGGAGACCATAGTTTGATTCCCGAATGAGGAGCACTTTTATCCAGCATCTCGGTTTTTCTGTACTTACATTGTATCGCCCTGACAGTCAGTGTCGAAACTTGCCTCCTAATTGGTTTAAACTGGGTCGATGAGGGGCGTAAAAAACATAAACCTTAAAAAAGAGACCCCCGCCACCAATCCTGATATTGTTTCTGTCAAATCGCTTTCATAGTATTTCTTTCAAATTTAGCTAACAAACTGACCTTTGAGGTTAAAATCACCTTGATGGATTCAAATATGTTCGTACTTTGCTTTTCATAAGCATTTCCTCAGGTCCCATTTTCTGTCAGTAACTTAGGCTTAGAAATGACTGAATCAGCGCTATGTTAAAGAAACCAAATCCATTCAGACTCATCACCAATGAATGTTTTCGACATTCCAAAAGCCGTTACACAAACGAAAGGCAAAAACAAATCTTTGTCATCTAAAGTATTTCCCTTAGATCAATAATTATCCTCGTCCTTAAGGCTTATTGATGGCGCAAACCTATATTTTTTTTCTTTCAAGACCTCTCATAATATCGTTTATTTCCTCTCTTACGCACCTTCCTCTTTCTCCCCTTT
The DNA here is from genome assembly GCF_000002075.1 of Aplysia californica. NCBI lineage: Eukaryota > Metazoa > Mollusca > Gastropoda > Aplysiida > Aplysiidae > Aplysia > Aplysia californica. The sequence continues at coordinate 425,474 of NW_004797837.1, forward strand.
TCCGGTTCGATTGCCTTGAGGGTTTGATGGTGCCTGCAGCTGTTACCCTGCTCAGAGAGTATTTAATCTAGATCGTGTGCAGCAGGCCTAAGCCTCTTGTTTGTCTTTTCATCACGAGTTGCATGATTAGTCTTCGATCCATCATTCCTAAAGGAAATGAGACCAATAAAAAAGAAGGAAAGAATAAAAGATGGAAGGAAAGAAATAACATTCAAATATTAATCAAAACATGACAGTCAGAATTAAGCAGGGCTCTGAATCATCCTTCCTTTGGAAGGCACAAAAAAAGGGCGGGGGTGGTGGGAGAAAGAGAGGGGCCCAGGGAGGGAGAGGGAGAGTGTGTGTGAGAGAGAGACAGACAGAGACAAAGAGAGACAGAGGGAGAGAAAGAGAGAGAGAGAGAGAGAGAGAGGAGGGGGAAAAAGAGATGGAGACAGGGAGACAGGGAGACAGGGAGACAGGGAGACAGGGAGACAGACAGAATGAGAGAGAAGGCGAGAGAGAGAGACAGAGAGAGAGAGAGAGAGAGAGAGAGAGAGAC
>NW_004797837.1:426120-427376 GCF_000002075.1 Aplysia californica
GCGGTGAAGAGCTGGTGCAACATGTCGGAGTAGTCTGAACCGGAGCCAATTTTATGGCAGTTTACTCAGAGCCGAGAGTAGTGTTGTGTGGGTGTGTCCAAATTTTAGCTCGTGTTATTTGACAGACAGACAGACAGACAGACAGACAGACAGACAGACAGACAGACAGACAGACAGACAGACAGACAGACAGACAGAGAGTTTTATAATTAGACAATTAAGCAAACAGATAGACAGTGTATAATCAAACAATCAAGCATACAGTACAGACATGCACAAAACCAAACAGAAAAAAACACGCAAACTGATTGTTAGACAGAGCGACAAGAAGACATTAAAATTTGTAGAGCGGTGGGGCACACCTTTAGCAGGAATAAAGACGCAAAACTACACAAACACATAACAGGGCTTCAACAGTTTTAAAAAACCCACTTTTTTAAAGACTAGCATTCCAACAACAACAACAACAACAACAACAACAACAACAAACAACAACGACAGTAAAAACAACAGCAGAAGCAACAACAACAACAACAACACTCAACAACAACAACAACAACTACAGTAACAACAACAGCAGCAGTAACTACAACAACAACAACAGGCTATTCGAAGTAGGCCAACGACATAATGTGACATGTCCGTGACCCACTCCTTCAATAATAATACTATACTCATGTTTTCAGTTCTTGGAAAATAAACTCAAGAGAGGCAAAAGCTACGATAACGCTAACGCAACCAAGAGCAATGAAAACAGAAACCTGCAGTTACGCCGAACAATTATACATTCGCTTAATTTTTTTTGAAAAATGTTTTAAAATACAAAAATGTCGTTCCGTCTGATCTAACGGGGTGTCCTTCCAACTTCTTTTCCGTCTCTCGGTTAATTTTCTATCCATAATATAATTGTGCTAGGAATAAAAAGAGGGGAAAAAAGGTTAAACTGTGGGCGACATTGAATTCGTAAGCTGGCAGCTTGCTTAAAAACTTTTCAAAGTCTGCAGTGAGATCGTTCTCCCACAATGTATGCAAAAAGACGTGAATTCGATTCCCGTAGCAGGATATCGTGGAATCTTCGTCAGCCTGGATTGGCCCGACAAGCAAGGTCGAAGCAACCCGACTCCTAATTGATTTCAGTTGTGTCAATAGCGGCGGGAACCAAACTATTAGAATAAGACAACTGCCGAATGACTTCAAGAAACACGACGGAACAGTTTAATGAGTTCAAGTCATCTCTCTCTCTCTCTCTCTCTCTC
>NW_004797837.1:428142-429278 GCF_000002075.1 Aplysia californica
AGGCAGAGAAGGGGGAGAATGAGGGAGGGGAGAGAGAGGTGGTGAACGAGGGAGAAAGACAAATGGAAGGCAAATTGTCAACCTAGTTTCTATTGAAGCTGTCTATGTCTGTCTGTCTGTCTGTCTGTCTGTCTATCTGTCTGTCTGTCTGTCTGTCTGTCTGTCTCTCTCTCTCTCTCTCTCTCTCTCTCTCTCTCTCCCAATCCACCCGCCCTCTTCATGTTTGGCAGTCTGTCTTCACCATCCTTCATATATAGGCAAGTAACAAATCTTCAGGGGGAACCCAGGAAACCGTGGGAAATACCTCCACGTCTGTCTCTCTGTCTGTTTGTCTGTCTGTTTATGTGTCTATGTGTCTGCCTGTATGTCCCTCTATTTCTCTATCTGTCTGTCTGTCTGTTTTTGTCTTATCAGTTTTCTGAGAGAGGGGTTTATTTATTTATTTATTTATTTTTTGCCATATCCTACTATTTGTAATTAAATTCCTGCATGAGGCTGAATGATGCATCTGATGTGAATGAACAATTTGTCAGCTTTACTTCTCTTGTCATATTGAATTTTAATGAAAGTAATACGTAATTTAAATTGTTTATGTATTCTTGCATGTGTTTTTACGGTCTTGTACAGCCAAGAAAAATTTCCCTCTGGGATAATAAAGTACGATATTATCTTACCTTACTTTATCTTATCTTATTTTATCTATCCGTTCTATCTAGCCAGGCTGACCGCCGATCTGATCATGCTTGTCACTCTGACTGACCGCTCGTCTGACCTGTACTCAAATCATTGAGTCTAAGCAAAGAGTCTCCCGAGGAGTCAAGCCGCCCTATTGGCAGATTAAGCACCAAGACAAACGTTATCCTGTTCCTCACTGTATTTGTGCTGCGTGTGTTCCCTAAGCTGAAAATCCGCACGCGCGAGCGTCATCGGAACTGACACGACACGAGGACGAAACGACATACGATAACGAAAAGTTTTAATGCAAAATAGATAACTTGTGTTTTCGAGTCAATCAATACTAAACAAAACCAAAGACATACACATAGCGTACTTGAGCGTGCTTGCGTACATACACACACACACACACACACACACACACACACACACACACACACACACACACACACACACACACC
>NW_004797837.1:429448-431155 GCF_000002075.1 Aplysia californica
CATACATACATACATACATACATACATACATACATACACACACACCCCCACATTGTAAGAACAAATGGTTGTATATCTATCCCAGATAGAATGAGACTGGCATACATATTCCAACAATGTACAAAGCTGCCTCTCCAGCGGCTCTTCCAACTTACTTACATAGTTAAACCTGTAGACTGTACTTCCATACTACCACACGAGACGGCTTCTGGCAAAACGCTGATGAAAAATGAATCAAAACACAGAAAAGGAAGAGGCTAAAACAACATCTTAGCTATAGACAGCTGCATAAAAATGACTTATTGATAGCCAAGTCGTGTTAAGGTTAAGACGAAGCAGCAAAGGGGTTAATTAAACGCTGCGATTGTGGTCAGGTACCCTCCAGGAGTCCCGCGGCCAATGCGCACTGTCTCCTTTATCAGATGCCTTGCGGAGACTCACTCTCACTGAGCGTGCAAATGTTTCACCCTTGTATCAGACATTTTTAGAATTTTTTCGGTTCACAACGTTGCAGAGCGAATCGTCTGCAGTTTAAATCAAGCGTGGGTGCGGGAGTGCGGGCTGGGAAACGAGAACCAGTCGGAAGAAGCCAGGTCTCGATGTGTTTTGTTTGTTTCCTGTTGATTTTTTTTTAAACGTCAACGGTTTTTTTTCTCTCTCTCGCTTTTTGTTGTTCTTTTTTCTTTAAAAAAATGTGTTATTATTTCGTAGCCGCATGCAGCGCGATAAAGTGTTGATAGAAATAGAACGTAACGATAGCCAGGGTGTACGATAATGCAATAAAAAGCTTTGATGGTTTTAGTTTACATAAATCTTGAGAACTTTCTCTTTGTTTATCTTTTAATGTAAAGGTCTTTATTTCAACTTTTTTCCTAAGGAAGAGGCTTACTTATTGGCTTTAAAAAAGAAGCGTGCTAAATTACCCATCACATACACACCAGACGTAAATCCAATACCATTCGCCCATTCGCTCATAGGGTAAGGTCTGGTCGGGTCGGTGCGATTAACTGCGGCTTCAATTATCACTGACAATAGACCTCTTCATCAAATTTGACCCGGAAATTAAGGCACAGAAGACGTTAACCTCTGGTGACCATGTAACTTGGTCTTTGTGCCATGGTTATATCCAGCACCGTGCAGTGTTGTTATTCACAAAATCTACCAATTACAGCACAGCCATTTCCTTCGGTAATATCTTCAAGTGGAGAGACTGCCGCATATCGCGGTTGCAGTGTTGAGGGGTTCTTGGATCCCACTGACACGGGCAGGGTCAATAGTTTTCCGAATCAACACCATCCATTATCGCATTCCGAGCGCAAATAATAGATCTGACCTCGACCTTGAGGCTCACTCGTAAGTAGCAAGCCTTTGTTTGGCTGTTACTCATCCGACGAATCCGACGCCTACGACTCGTGACCTTGAAAAAAAAACATGCTTGATTTTGAACATCACCGTCAGATTTAGTAAGAATAGGTCAAAGTGTGCCGAAATGGCAGCTTTTGCATCTTCAAAAAAGAAAACCTGGAGCCTTGGCGGTGTGCAATGTGCACTGGGTACATTAGTCGTTGACGATGCTGGCATGGCAGCGACGTAAAGCCAGCTTGTCTTTATACACGAAGAAATTATCTGGTCACACAAAGTTCATGGTATTACCATTTTATATGATGCTATGTGCATGCGTTCTATATATGTGTTTGTATATATATA
>NW_004797837.1:431255-433469 GCF_000002075.1 Aplysia californica
TCTCTTCCCCCCTCTCTCTCCCCCCCTCTTTCTCGTAACATCGCTCGTACAACCACACACATTCCCACACTCTCACATACACATACACACACTCTGTCTGTCTGTCTGTCTGTCTACCTGTCTGTCTGTCTGTCTCGTAACCTCGCACTAACAACTGCCCGCCCCCCCACTCCTACACCACGCTGAACTCAACACCTGTGATTACATGAGAACCATACAATGACGTAGACCTCTTAGCCGATTTTATAGCTTCTTGACCTCACCACCCCCACAAACTAAGACGTAGACCACAGGACCCCCACAAACTGTGACATAGACTACAGGACCCCCCACAAACTGTGACGTAGACCACAAGACCCCCACAAACTATGACGAATAGCACAGGACCCCCAACAAACTGTGACATAGACCACAAGACGCCCCCTCCACCCACACTCAAACACAAACTGTGATGTAGACCACAATCAGCTAGTTTTTATTGTGTAACCTCTCAACCCAACACAAACTAGACCTATAATAATTATCCTTTTCCGATGTAGGTGTACTTTTTAAAAACCCCATCCACACAATTCAGGTCATTTAGGAGGCGGGCTTCCCACCCTGCCTGTCAGGCCCAGCCCGGGCTAAGCAGAGGGATACAACATCCCCAGCAGACAGACCGAGAGACTCGATTAAAATTGTGTCCCCACTCGGGAATCGAACTCGGGTCTCCTGTGCGTGACAGTGAAGGGACTAATCGTTACGACACAGACTCACCATCCATTCCTTCGCTGACGCGTTCTGAAAAAATAATAATAGCCTTCAGAAAGCACAGAGGAAGCATTACGAGACAGTCGCTGCAGTGGAACCCACAGGGAGCACGAGGCAGGGGTAGGCCACGGGAAACATGGAGGAGATGTGTGGAAAAGGACATGAGAGATATGAAACTCACTTGGAACGAGCTAGGAAGGATGGCCCAGAACAGAGATAAATGGAAGGAATTGGTATGTGGCCTATACCCTGCCAGGGGTGAAAGGCATCGACGATGATAGTATAATAAGCAGCATTTGTATTGCACATCCCGCTCGACAGCAAGTTCTATGCGTTTTACACTATATTATTACCCCAGCAGACACTATTACACTCAGAAACATCCTGGACTTCCCGGGAAGCAAAGAGTGCCTGCAGCTGATTAAGCGCTCAAACACGTACAGACTGACAAGATCTCTCGTCTTGCTGTCTCTTTTTTGAGTAAGTATTTTACGGCGTTCGCAACTGCTCAATGTCATACGAGCGCGCGGGGCACATTACGCATTTTCAGTTGGTAGAAAATTTAAAATTTTGACCTGGTGTAGATCTTTCCTGCCAGACGATCAGGGGTGTGGCTGAAAGACAGCAGTAAGAAGGAGCCAAGAAGTAGCAATAGAAAGGCTACAGAAAGAGTCAGGAGCCCAGAGGAGGGGGCAAATGGGGTGAGGGTGTAGGGACAGAAAGTAGAGAAAAAGCAGACGACAGAACATTGCTAGAGAGCAGGATAGGAGGTGAAAGGAGACAATTTTAGAGAATAATATTTTTCCGTCGCTGCCCGGATTCGAACCCGGGACCTTTGAATGAGAGATGAACATCTTAACCTCTTGGCCACGAGAGTCCCCTAGCTGTCTCTAGCTGGATAGGCTATTCATTCTCATCTGGACGAAGTAAGGAAAATTCGAGTAAAACACCTTTCCCAAGGACGCAACGTCGGGCCCCTGACCGGATTCGAACCCATGACCTTACGGTTGCAAGGCCGACAGCTTAACCACTAGGCCACCGTGGGCGGTTTGCGGGTGCTCTGATGTGGTTTGCTCCTTCTTTCCTATAAAAAAAATCTATCATCTCTATATCCCCTCCTTCTTTTTTTGTGTTTGTTACTCTCTTGTAACACCTTTAGTCTTCGGCATTTATATGACCTTATTGAGCTGCAAGTGCCGTAAAACTCTTACTAAAACTTAAAAAAAACAACAACTAGGCCACCGACGCCTTTTGTCCTGGTCTTTCCCTGTCACTCATCTCTCTTTAGGGTTTCCGTGGCAATTGCTCTGGGCCACTTGCTTGCCATTTTATCAGTGAGAGATAGATGCTCAAGGTCTCTCTCTCTCTCAAGGTCTGTCTGTCTGTCTGTCTGTCTGTCTGTCTGTCTGTCTGTCTGTCTGTCTGTCTGTCTGTCTGTCTGTCTGTCATGGTGACCTATCCATC
>NW_004797837.1:434576-437242 GCF_000002075.1 Aplysia californica
AAAAAAGCAAAATAAATAGATATTAACAGCTTAGTGGTAGCAGTAGTAGTAGTAGTAGTAGTAGTAGTAGTAGTAGTAGTAGTAGTAGTAGTAGTAGTAGTAGTAGTAGTAGTAGTAGTAGTAGCAGTAGGTTTTAGTAGTTGTGGCATAATATATTACCTACATAAGGAAAGGAATTTGTAAAATGTTAAATTCCACAGAGGTAGGACATTATGTCCGCTCGAAACGAGCGCAAAGGCAAGGTAGAAAAGTACAAGTTAACTCATCGGCATTTCTTCCATCCCACTGTAAAGACCAATCTTAACCGCATCTGTCCACATTGGACATAGGTGGACAAATAATCCTAAATATCACAGTAACTAGAGTAGAAATAGTTGTATAGTAACATAGTCTTTCAAAAGAGTGTGATAAGTACCCTACGTGGTAAATTTTAGGCCCCTGAAATGTGGCTCGTCGATGTTAAGACCATTGAGGATTTGGTGAGAACCTAAGTTCCAAATCCACATTGATTCTCTTTGATTTAGATTTTCTTTTGTAGGATTACGAACTATTTCAATGCCCTGAAGCTGCAGATCGGAGGCTCCATCATTGTGACCAGGACTGTTGAAATGTTGGCCGACTGGTGTGCATGAGTTTTTCTGTACTGAATACATATGGTTATTGAACCTAGCTCTAAGTGTGGTGGTAGTTTGACCTACATATTGAGCTGGACAGACTTCACAAGAGATGAGGTAAATCACGGTTTTGGTTTCACAGGTGATGCTGTGGGAAAGTTTTCTTTTAAAGCGGGGGCCTTCTACAAAGTTGGTCACTTTCGTGTAAGCACACGTTTTTTCATCATTATCATCATCATCATGTATCTATTCTCTTCTTCCTCCCTCTTCTCCTCTTCTTTCTCTGCCCTCCTCTTTTTCCTTCTTCTCCACAGCATAAATTAATGTTCTATTCTATTAACATTAGTCGGACCACGGTTCTGCCCACCTACTCAAGTCTTCATTAAAACACGATCTGTCGTCACAGACATTCCTCCCTCCCTCGTCATTCCGTAGGTCGTGTACATGTTCCGTGTCCTCCCATCTTTATTTTGAGGGAGTGGCATATCATTCTGTCCTTGTGAAGTAACAGATCCTACTAATTTTAATTTTTTCAAAGACTTCGTCGACTATCTTATCAGATAATGTGTATCATTAGACCATGCAATTTGCATAAAATGCTTTCAGCCCAGATGTTTTACCCCGGAAAGGGTGTTGTAGTACTTCATTTCGGGAGAACCCGTTTTCCTCCCAATTTTTTTTTTCTTTTGAATTTTGTTGTACCCGTTTTCGCCAAACTCGCTTTCGTCCCAAATTGATTCATTGTACTTAGAGTTTACTCAATAATTTTGCAAAGCGCCTAGAAAATTCATTGTTTGTTATCACTTCGACTGGAAGGTGGAAGTAGGGTTTCTTGCAGGGTGAAAATTTGTTTTAAAAGTTTGTAGAATAAATGTCTCTGATAAAAATTTCTATACAATTTCTTGAAATAAAACTCTTATTAAAAATATGTTACAAATCCAGGGTTAAACTTTGACATCGTTTACAGTCAATCTGTTACTGTCCCATGAGATGATAGACAAGATTTAAAAGATCCAACTTCATCAAAGAAAGCAGAAACATCTAAAGATCCCTACAGGACCATCTACCGGCCACAGTGAACAAGCTGAACCATACCCCAGAGGCACCATCATGAGAACAGAAAAACACAAACATAATTATGCACAAGTCTATTCCTATGTTCATCACAAAAGATAACCTCAGCGAGCTGAGCAAGAAATCCCTCACCCTGTCCATGCTTGATGAAAGATACCCCCTAGAAGCATGGATAAGGGTCTGTACGGACGGGCCTGCCACTGATGATGTGAAAAGAGGAGGAGCCGGAGTGTATGCACAGTTCCCAAATGGACGACGACAAGCAGAGGCAGTCCCAACAGGGCGACATTGTACAAACTACAGGGCAGAGACGGAGGCTCTAATACATGCGGCAAACATCATCAAGAATGTGGTAGACCCCCAAAGCCAAGTAGTATTCCTAACTGACGCCATGTCAGTACTGCAGGCAATCACTACCGGCAAACTACCAAGGCTACGAGAAGCAATTGAGGACAAACTACACAGAAATAAAAAAAATTATTATAAATACCCTATTTAAAGCACCACGGACACAAGATAGCTACCATGAGCTGCCCCGCCAAGAACAGGTGATTATCTTTCGACTCAACACACAAAATTGAGACAACATATGTACAGATGTTTTAAACTAGTACAATCACCAAAATGCCAGTGTAGAGAGGCGGACCAAACTGTTGAACACATCCTTCAGCACTGCAAGACACACAGGGCCCTGAGACAGGAAACGTGGCCAACCCCACTGACACTGCAAGAGAAGCTATATGGGCCGACAGATGAACTGAGTAGGACTGTCCAATTTATGACAGATACCAGACTTCAAGTGTGATGCGATCGAGAAGAAGAAAAGAAGAAGATGAGATGAGAGTCTGAAATTTCCTGCAAAAATCAGAGATCAACTACGGTTCGTAAAGACAGAGAGAGAGAGAGAGAGAGAGAGAGAGAGAGAGAGAGAGAGAGAGAGACAGAGACAGACAGACAGACAGACAGACAGACAGACAG
>NW_004797837.1:437342-438720 GCF_000002075.1 Aplysia californica
AGAGAGAAAGAGAGAGAGAGAGAGAGAGAGACAGAGAGAGAGAGAGAGAGAGAGAGAGAGACAGAGAGAGAGAGGAGTCAATTGAAGGGATCGAGTGGTAGTCGGTTACGATATTGCAAAAGTGGGACGAAAACGGGTAAAATCGTGAATGAAGAAAGTGGGACGAAAACAGGTGCACCGCTCATGAAAAAACAATAAATAGTCATAGAATTCAGAACCACGAGACACTTGCTACCAACAGAAAAATTATCAAAATTTCATGTGACTTGATATACCAATCGCTATGGAATATTAAAAAAAAAACACACACAAAAAACCGCGAGATTTTCATATCAATGGGAAACTAAAAACGAGACATTATCAAAACCAAGAGGCACTTGATACCAATAAAAGGGAGTACCAAAAGCTGCGGAGCTAGCCTACCATAGGAAACCTCATCTCCCCTCGACGTTTAACGTTAAGTTAAAGGCAACAGAGGATGAAAAGGTAAAAGTAAAAAGTAAAAAGCATCAAAATTATAGGCCTATGGGTTTCTTATTAAATTGATATTACTAGCCGGAGAAATAAAAACTGCTATCGATTTTGACATGCGTGTGGAGGGAAGTTTTGTCGAGTAAGTGTTTAGTACTAGATCCAACAAAGAACCTTCATAACAAGATACAGTTCACTCGGCAAATACAGGTCCCCTATTGTCGTCTACGGAGTAAGTTAATATAAGAGGTTGGTTGGAGGGTGCTCTGGTGTGGTTTGATCCTTCTTTCCCATCAAGCATCTATCGTCCTTAATATGACCTTCTGTAACATCTCTAATCCTCTTTACTTTTATGACCTTATTGTGTTGCAAGTGCTGTAAAGCTCTTGTGAATACGGAAAAAGTTAATATAACTATATATAAAAAAACGAGCGGCGAACTGAGTAACATGAAATAGGTATCTATCTATCTATAACGCTTTTTGGTCTTCAAGTTCAAAGTAAATATACGTAACGTTTTTTTTTTGTGTCGGTCGTTCTGAAAGAAAATAAAAATTCATGTTATGTTGGTGCTAAAAAAAAGATACGTGCATTTCAAAAGAGAAGAAATGGGGTTAAGTATGCAGATGAAGTCGAAGATAGATATTTCGGGTACGTGTGTACCTTTACTTATTTCCTGTAGTGAGACGTAGAGGTGTTGCACAGTAGGTGTCCGCATAAACCTAATATTCCTAGAAGGTATCGCAAATAAAGACCCGGTAATTATAGAATGCACTTCCTTGTTTTTTCATGAGGCCCCATGAGTACTTGGGCCTAGCCTACCTTCTCTGGTATTGGTAGAAATTCCATTTACCTCAGGGGACTCGAACTCAAATTACCCATTGCCCAGGCAAAAGGGTGGGGTCGGG
>NW_004797837.1:440077-441695 GCF_000002075.1 Aplysia californica
ATACATACACACACACCCACACTTACACACACACACATACACACACATACACACACACACACACACACACACACACATACATACATACACACACACGCACGCACACATACACAAACACTTACACAAATAAACAAACGCAATTTTTTTATTTAAACAAAGAGAATACAGAGATGCAGTCTGGTCCCAGAGTGGCACACCCTCAATATGACACCACGCAGCAGTTCGACAATTTTCTGACAATTATTTGGATATATCCTGTCATAGCTACAACAGACAATATAAAACTTTATTATGCTCCCGGCTGGGAAGTGCAGGTTTACAACAGGTTTCTCGGCTTTTACTGGGCAAACTGAGAAAAGAATACAGAGAGTGAATCGCCCATGCGCATCGAGAGATAATACAGTATTCCCTTCGCGTCAAGTTACAAAAACAGGGGGTAGTTGGGGGTGAGGGTGTTAGAGCAAAATGCAAAATAGCATTATCAGTTTTGGGGCATTTTTCGAGGCTATTAAAGATGCATGCACCATGTAGTAGTATGATACAAAATAGAGTTCCAAGAGCGCCTTTCATTATAAAATGGCTCTTGTGCTTCTGGGATTTGTTTGTTTGTTAGTTTGAAGGAGGAGGGGGTAGTGGAGGAGGAGGAGGACGAGGAGAAGGGGGAGGGGGAGGAGGAGACGGGTGAGAACATATTATGAAAATAACTTTTATTTAAGGACACGGGAACGGGAAAGAATAAGATGAAACTTGAAAGAGAGAGAAAGCAACAGAAAGTGCGAGAGAAAGACACTGGAAGACACACACGCACACATACACATCTATTATCTATTTGTGGTGGCCGAATTTTGCTATTCAAAAGGCTTTTTAATGGTTGCATTGACCGACATGCGGTTTTCGCAAAAAAATTCTTTAAAATATTCTCCAGATCATGATACCCTTGGTTTTTTCAGTTTTGAGACAGTTTTGCAGCAAAAAGCTAAATTTCTTTATTTCGTCGATTGCTTTTGTAGGCTTCTGTCTCTGTAATTTTAGAAAATTCGGAAGTGATATTTCGCGAGGCGCATTTTGTTTTGAGAGTATAGATCTAGACCTTCTAATTTTTTGCATCTCTCAAGATTTATTTCCCCATTCCAGTAGAGTGTAACTATAGAAGGCCAATGACTTTTAGTTGATATGAAAGCACCGATCATTCCTTTCATCGAAAAGGGGCCCAGCTAGTAATATATATATATACAGACACATACAACATACACAAACACAAACACACACACACATACACACACGCGCGCAAACACACACTGGAAGCGGGGAGGGGGCAGAAAGAAACATAGAAAGAAATACTAAGAGACAGATAGACAGACACAGAAAAAAAGGATGGAAAGAGAAGAGCAAAGAAAGAAAGAAAGAAACAGATGGGGGTGGGGGGAGGACGAAGCGAAAAGAAAAGGGAGGGGGTGATCCGAGAGCCGGACAGACAGACTAACAGACAGATAGAGAGGAAAAGAGACACAGGGAGCGAGACAGAGAGAGAGAAAGAGAGAGACAGAGAGAGACAGAGAGAGACAGAGAGAGACAGAGAGAGATATAGAGAAAGAGAGAGAGAGAGAGAGAGAGAGAG
>NW_004797837.1:444631-446398 GCF_000002075.1 Aplysia californica
CTCTCTCTCTCTCTCTCTCTCTCTGAGCCAGAGTAAATCTAAATTTGGAATACAATAATACAACTCCTCATATATTGTTACACCCCCCCTCTCTCCTCTCGTTGTGGCACAGCTGTTAGGTGTAGGGTGCTGGCCTTGACTCGAGGATGGGCAAACTTTTCGGACCAGGGATCACGACTTTGACTCGACCATAAACAGCCTAGGGCCACACCTTTACAAACTGGACAAACTGCTCTTGGTTACCTTTCTTTTGTCAAAGCGAAAAAAGAGTAACGAAGTGTAGACTGCATTTGCGGGTGGTTGGTGGGTGCTCTGAAGTGATTTGCTCCTTCTGTCCTATCAAACATCTTTAGTACTCTCGTCTCTTTCTTTTCTTTGTATGTTACTCTCTGACAACACTTCTGACCTTTTGGCACTTACTTATTTGACCTTATTGAGTTGCAAGTGCCGTAAAACTTACGAAAGCTAATTTTAAAAAAGCCTAGGACCACACCTTAACAAACTGGACAAACTGCTCTTGGTTAATCTATCTTTTTTTTTCTCCAACGCAAACAAAGTGTAGACTGCATTTGTGGTTGGTGGAGTGGGTGCTCAGAAGTGATTTGCTCCATCTGTTCTATCAAACATCTGTAGTACTTATCTCTTCTCCTTCTTTTCTTTCCATGTTACTCTCTGGCAACACGTCTAACCTTCGGCACTTATTGTTGCAAGTGCCGTAAAATTACGAAAGCTAATTTTAAAACAGCCCAGGACCACACCTTTACAAACTGGACAAACTGCTCTTGGTTACCCTTTTTTTCTCCAAGGCAAACAAAGTGTAGACTGCATTTTCGGGTGGTTGGTAGAGTGGGTGCTCTGAAATGATCTATTGTACTAATTATCTCTTCTCCTTCTTTTCTTTTCATGTTACTCTCTGGCCTTTTGGCACTTATTTGACCTATTTGTGTTGCAGGTGACTTTACACTCTCACCAAAAACTGTATATACTGCATTGCGATACTAAAACAAACAATTCCTTTACATTACGCCACAGATACTAGCCTTGGCACTAGCCTAGTACATTGACAATCTTCAACCACTTGTACGAACATTTATTGATTTGCATTTGAAAAGAAAAATCAGGCCTAAGTTTGAGCGGGTCACACAGAATAATATGTGAGGCAGCGTGGTGAAATCAGGCGTTTGTCAAAATAATGAAATCTTTTCTTCCCGCTTGGCAATTTTTATCGAATTTTTGTGTTTTGGCTCAACACATTTTACGTCCATTAAAAAAAAAAAATGGTGTGTGGATTTTACTGGTTAAAGACATTAAAACTGTAAATTTTCTGTTTCCATGAACTCTTCAGCTTTGGAAGTTACCAAACTTTATGGCGGCCATTTTTCGCTAGTTTTACCTCTGAAACCAGGTGTATCCCGACCTGTTTCAGTCCAGAATATATCCACTTCTATTGAAGATAGATGGGTAACCTTTTCATAGAAAGCAAAACAAAATTGATGAACAAGCCATTAAGATGATACCAATAACTCAAGGTGTTCAAACATTGACGAGTGCCTGATTCCACCGCGTTGTGACACATATGTCTATGAGATGAGGCCACATCTAGCTCGCAGGCCGTTCATTGTCCCTGTGCTCCCGTTTTTGTCCTACTTTCTGCAGTCACGATTTTACTCGTTGTCCTCCCACATTTGCAACATAATGTGACCTATAACCATTGGTGATCTGCAATCGAACTCTTCCTTCTCCCTCCTTCCCTCTCTCACTCTCACC
>NW_004797837.1:449352-450274 GCF_000002075.1 Aplysia californica
CTCTCTCTCTCTCTCTCTCTCTCTCTCTCTCTCTCTCTCTTTCTCTCTTTTTGACAACAAACAACAGACATAATACAGACAACAGATAGAGAACAGACAACAAACAACAGAAAACAGACAACGGACAATAGAGTTACGACCACGCTGAATCAAACATCGCTCAAACTAGTGTCTGTGATGTAGGGGTTAGGTGTTTTTTTCTGTCTCACGCAGGAGGCACGAGTTTGATTCCCGAGAGGGGAGAATATTTATCAAGTATCTCTGACTGTCTGTCTTTCTGCTGGGATGTTGTTTGTATCCCTCGACTCTCAGCTCAGGCTGACCCTGGCAGGCAGGTTCGAAAGCCTCCTCATCATCATCCGGTGCCTTGCCGAATGGCGTGGGCGATCATGGACCTCCACTTCACTCTGTCTTGTGTTGCAGCAATGTTGTCTGTTGTTCTTGCTGCTCCCAGCCATGTTGTCAACTTGTCCAGTATCTTTTCCATCTGTCTGCCTCTGCCTCTCTTTTAATCAAACTTGTCTGTTGTTACAATATTCTCCAATGCTTCTTTCGGCATTGTGTGTCCCATGAAATTTGCCTGTCGCTTTCCTTTATTCGTCATAAGCTGTCATCTGCAATTTTCTTCAACCAAGACTTCTTCGTTTGTTTTTCTAGCCCGCCTCCTACATAACCTAAATTGTGGCGATAGGGGCGTAAGAACGCCAGCAAAAAGATCACACTCACCCCCACCACAACCACCACAACCACCACCACCACCAACTACAACAACAACGACAACAACAACAACAACAAAGGAAAAAAAAACCCACCGCCTAACACCCTACTCGCCACATGGTACCTGACACTGTGTGTATGTGTGTGTGTGTGTGTGTGTGTGTGTGTGTGTGTGTGTGTGTGTGTGTGTGTGTGTGTGTGTGTA
>NW_004797837.1:451465-453007 GCF_000002075.1 Aplysia californica
ACGAGAGAGAGAGAGAGAGAGAGAGAGAGAGAGAGAGAGAGAGAGAGAGAGAGAGAGCGAACATACCGGGTTTCCCGATAAAGTCCTGGCTTTTTCTTTTACCCCTACGTGACTGAACTGTATCGCCGTTCTTCTATAGGCCACCTAGTTTAAAAAACAAAAACAAATCAAAACTTTAAGAAAAAAAAAAGAATTGAACGATTTTTGCTAATAACTGATAATAGGAGGCACCAGGTTATTAAAATTTTTGACACTAAACGTGTTTTAATTGGTGTTATAGTTATAGCATCTACAGGGAAACCATTTAATGGTTTGCATTCGACTGTTGCTTCGTGTAACGTTTTGTCTCTGTTTTTGTTAATTAATCGTTCTTTATCTCCAGCTGGGAGCTGTGTCCTTGGATAAGATAAGATAAGATAAGATAAGATAAGATAAGATAAGATAAGATAAGATAAGATAAGATAAGACATACTGGGTTATGATATGGTTGTCCCTGGTTCGAATCCCCTGATGGGTCCGTGTTCTTGATCTTTGGTCGTTTTGGAGAGTTTTCTAGTCTCTCGATGGCCTATACACTTAGCTCTGTCCTAGCGTAGATGAGTGTTAAATTGTAAGGCAGAAAATTTCCATTCGTCCAGGGGAGATGTACGCCTTTCAAATGGCGCTATACAACTTTGAAAAAAAAATCAACTTACAAGACAAATAGAAATTATTTCAGTTTTCAAGTCTAAAGTCCAACTTAACTTAAGTAAAATTTATTTTAAAAATACATTTGTATTATTATTCCTTCTTACGGACGGCCTCTTGGCTGCAGGTCAAAGAGGCGATAGCGCCATGAGTAGCTGTTTGGGAGAGTTCAATCAAAGAGGACTGGAAACCATTAAAAATTTGACACGACCCCGGGAAAGCGCGCCAAATATCTTAGTTTTAGTAAGGTTTTACGGCGCTCGCAACTGCGTTAAGTTCATATGAACGGCAAGGGGTGGATGCCAGCAGAGAAGTCCAAACGGGAAATCAGGCTTACGGAGACGTCTCCGGCGAGCACCCAGGAACTATTCGGAGACGCACTCCTGCACACAGATGCACTGCTTGGGGGGGGGGGAGGGGGTGAAACTGCTTATTATTTGCTGCAGTACACCCATATAGACACTGAAACTGTCGCAAATCAATTATTTTCAAGAAAAATTGAAACCTAACTTCAAAATATCAAATTATGGGCTAAAACAAGGGGGCATGTTGCCACCCCCCTGTAACCTCCCAGATTTTTAAACTTGGTCTAGAGGCACAAAGCATTTTGATTGGTCTCTCTCCGTCGAAGATAGACACTGCGAGCCTCAACAGCACAAAGTCTGCTTCGACTATCAAGGCACCCCGAAATAGAAGTTCACAAGATAGTGACAAACTAGTATAGTCAAGCTCTCGGGGTCCTGTCTTGAACCCCGGAGGGCATTCAGGAATAGAAACCTTGATTTTTGTCTATTTCTGGACACGAGCTATTGTTCCCCATACCCAGTGGGGCTTAGTTTGTGAAGGTGTGAATCC
>NW_004797837.1:460730-462109 GCF_000002075.1 Aplysia californica
ACACACAATCACACACGCATAAACACACACACACACACAAACACACATACCCCCTCCCCCCAAACACACACATACACCCACGCACGATCACACACATGCACACACATTCTACACTCTCCCTAACATCCTAGCTAATCCTTCTACCTTCTACAATCTTGCATTGTAAATGTATCATATTAACGATTCACGAAAAGCCAACAATCTCTTAAGTATGACTAATTAGCCAAGAAACTGACTACACAACACATCCTGTACAAACAAGTACAAGTATTGTACTTTCCTCGAACAGCCACACCTCAATATTATGTTACAACAACAGCTCCCAACAATCTCTAATTGTGCAGACTCAGTCATTTTCATTGAGAACTATGCAAGCTCAGATCATTATCAGCAATAAGTAAAGATCTAGTCGGTAGGCTTATAGATTAAGCGTACTTTAAACAGGTCAGCTTGCGTGGTGTCATGTGGTGAGGTGTACATACCGCGGGCCTCGGGCCAGTCGCCAGTCACTACAACGATCTTCTCTTTCCTACTAGGGCTGGGCAATGAGTCACTTTAGTAAAATCCGGATACAATGTTAGTGTACCTCTTCGACAAATAATAATGCTATGAACCGCTTCGGCAAATGGGTTAGAACCACTTCGACAAGCGGGTAGCATCATTTCAACAAATGGGGGCACCGGCTTCGGCAAACGGGCCAGGAAAAAAGAGAGTTAAAAAGCGTCTGAATTCGGATACTGTTTCATTGAGAATTATCCGGTTATCCTTATAGATTATCCGGATTTTGCCCGCCTCTGCTTCCTACCTGTTTGTATCATGTAGCGTGTCTCGACTACGCTCGCACAGGCCTGGTCCGCCGTGGTATGTGAGGCATGTCGGGAATGCGGGCAGGCAGGGCCTAGCAGTTGGTCATGATCACACACTCCTATTTCCTGGAGCGAAGCGTGCCCGAACAAGGCATAGATCGAAAGCGGGACGTGAAAAGGGCGCGTTGTTTTGCACATATCTGCAGTCACATGCACGTTTGCGTGTGCATACACACACGCATTCATGCATACATACAAACATACAAAGACACCCGCACGCGCGCGCACGCAATGCATACATTCACGTGGACATAAATACTTATATTTGAAAACGACAAACTTTCCCTAGTAAAGACAAGGAAGGACTTTTGCACTTAGCATGAAAGTAACCTATACGTTACAGTCAAAGATGTCTCTCTCCATCATAACCCACATTTAAAAGATAAATGAAATAATAAAATAATACAATACCAAAACATGAATCTATAATAATACATGTGTATATAACCACACTTGCACAACTTACACACACACACACACACACACACACACATACACACACACACACACACA
>NW_004797837.1:472521-475183 GCF_000002075.1 Aplysia californica
CCCCCATCCCCCACTCCCTGTGTTTATAACCGTTCATCTAGTCTAGACATTTATTTTATTCTTGATCTATCTAGTCTACGGTTTGCATCTCATAAGTGTTTTCTTTGTTCAAAATCTCCTCGTTACCTTTCCTCGTTACTGTTCCCTCTTTCTTTTTTGGTCTTTTTTCTTTCTTATCTTCTTCTGTCTATTCTGTCCTTTTTGGTGTTTTCTTTTATTTCTCGGTCTGCTTATATTATTGCTCTATCATCTATTTATTTATTTTTTGTTAATCCCCTTTCCTTCATGCGTTTCTTTCTTCTTTCATTCAATATTTCTTTCTTCTTTCACTTCACTCTTTCTTTCTTCTCTCGGTTCATTCTTTTTTTTTCTCACTTTACTTTCTATATTTTTTTTCTGTCACATCACTTTCTTTCTTCTCTCAATTATTCTTTCTTTCTCTCTCTCCACTATTTTACGTTCTGCTACTCCACCCTTCCCTTCTTCTATCACTTCATCCTTTCTTTCGTCTATCATTTCACCCTTTCTTTCCTCTATCACTCCATTCTCTTTTTCTTCTACCACTCCACTCTTTCTTTCTTCTATCACTCCACTCTTTTTTTCTTATTCCACCACTTCACTCTTTCTGTCTTCCCTCACGTCTTCCTTCCTCCATCTGTCACACCTATCACGATAGTCGTTATCCCAGCAGTACAGGGCGACAGAACCCTCAACCTCTCCTTCTCTCTCCCACACTCCCTTCCACTCTCCCACACTCTCTACTACTCTCTACCACTCTCCACCACACTCCCTTCCACTCTCCCAACACTCTCCCAGTATCAGCACCAAGCAATCACCCCCAACCGACCCCCCCCTCTCTCTCTCAAACAAAGACGCCTCTAGTCGTCGTGCCGGTAGTGGTAGTGGTAGGCCTAGATGTCGTAAGTCGTAAGCTCAAGAGACCTCGCCCAAGCCTATAGGACAATTACGTAAACCCTTCAGCATGCAGTCATGAGTCAGCTCTCTACACTTTATTTTATATATATATATTTTTTGGTAAGTGTTTTACGGCGCTCGCAACTGCCTAAGGTCATATGAGCGCGCGGGACAAGTTAAACTTTTTTTTTTCAGTAGGTAGGAAATTTTGAATTTTGCCAAGGTGGCGGCCGAAGCCTACGCTGATTGATTTTAGACCACCAAGGGATCTTTAACGTGCACAACTTGCACACGGGCCCTCCGAGATTTTTCGCCCTTGTCCGAGAAGGCTAGGTGTAGACCTTTCCTACCAGAAGATCAGGGTTGTAGCTGAAAGACAGCAATAAAAAGGAGCCAAGGAGTAGCAGTAGAAAGGCTGCAGAAAGAGTCCGGAGCCCAGAGGAGGGGGTATGAGGTGAAGGGGTGGGAGCAGAAAAGGGAGACGAAAGCAGACGACAGAACATTGCTAAAGAGCAGGAAAGGAGGTGAAGGGGTGGGAGCAGAAAAGGGAGACGAAAGCAGACGACAGAACATTGCTAAAGAGCAGGAAAGGAGGTGAAGGGAGACAATTTTAGAGAAGAAATTTTTCGGTCGCTACCCGGATTCGAACCCGGGACCTTTGAATGAGAGGCGAACACCTTAACCTCGAGGCCACGAGAGCCCCCATTGATGTTATTCCGACAATAGCGGTGTGCGAATGTGGACACGAACAAGAGGATGCCAACCATATCCTTCAGCATTGCCCGTGTTACGCCACCCTTCGTACACAGACGTGGCAGAATGTGACTCCTCTTGAGAGAAAGCTCTATACTCTATGAAAGTCTCTCAGATTTGAAGCGGACTGCACAGTTTGTGAACAAGGAAGAAGAAGAAGAAGAAGATGAAACTTAAAACGGCAGGAAATAACATGCATTCAGTATTTTTAAAAAATAAAAAAAATAAAAAAAATAATGTTTCTGATTTGTATACGATTGTGAAGGTGGTTTGGAATGTACCGTAACTTTGCTGTTTGGTCTGTTGTCGATCGCATAACATAAAAGTATAATAAATAGGCCTAATTGTGTGCCTGCTGCCTCCTTGAAGAGTTCATGGCAACTAGCACTCTAGCACCACTGGACTGGCCGGTCACGAGAGTCGTGTGACGTCACCGCACAGTCTGCCTGCCTGCAGGCTAGAGCTGGGCAGTGAGTCGCTTTAGCAAAATCCGGATAATATGTTAGAGCACCTCTTCGGCAAATAATATCATGATATGAACCGTTTCGGCAAATGGGTCAGAACCACTTCGACAAACGGGTTAGCATGATCACTTCAACAAATGGGTGCACCCACTTCAGCAAGCGCGTCAGGAAAGGCAGTTAAGAGTCTGAATTCGGACAATGATTCACAGATAATTATCCGGTTATTCGGATAGATCATACGGATAGGTTATCCGGATTTTGCTGACCTCTTCTGCTATAAGCTATGTAATGGCGGTGACCAGCACGTTGCTCTCAGGGTCAGCAAAGTGTGGGAAAATCTCGGTCACTTGAGCAGTGACGCAAACGTTTCTGATTGTTCAATATAAGGGGCGAAGTCTCCTGTGTGGTGGTTCTGGTTATGTGATTACTTGTCCGTAAGTGAGGGCACGTGTATGTGTGTTTGTGTGTGCGCGTGTGTGTGTGTGAGCGTGTGCGTGTGTGTGTGTGTGTGTGTGCGCGCGCGCGTGTGT
>NW_004797837.1:476289-478955 GCF_000002075.1 Aplysia californica
GGAGGAAACTGTTTGTAGGGACACCAGCTGCCAGTTGTCAGCGCGTGTGGCTGGATGCCAACGCCTCCCATACCCCATACCCCACCACACCTTAGATCTCCAACCCCACCCACAACCCCCTCAGCCACACCAGCACAAACAAACGCACGTACGCACGCACACTCACACACACGTGTGTAAGTACTGGAAGCGATTTTGACGACTTTGACCATGAGAAAGTGCTGCAAAAAAATTAATAATAATTAAACACAGGAGCACCCACATACGCACAAAAACATAATATTATTATATCTACTTGCTTATGTACTGACACAATAGTGATTTGGATAACTTTGATAATGAGAAAGTGCTGCAAAAAATGGAAGCACACAAACAGAGCACACACACAGACATACACAAACATACACATACACTTACACACAGATGCACTCACACACACACACACACACACACATACACACACAGACACGCACAAACACACACATAGACACGCACAAACACATACTTATACATACGTATGTACAGACCCAAGTGATTTGGATAATTTTGACCACGATCAGAAAGTGCTGCCAGAAATGGAGGAACACACACACATATACACACACGCACACACGCACAGACACAAATACACACACACGCACACATACACACCACCAGAGAGGGTTTTCAGTACATTGTATACTGTAGTAAAACTCTCTGATCATCACCCAGCCTCAGGTCCGGCCGGTCACATCTCCCGTCCATCCATGAAACAGCTGAGCTAGCCATAAAAAAACCCCTCCATTGTTCCTCTCTCCATGCATGCCCTGCCCACCGGGTCTGTCTCGCTCGCCAGTATTAGGCCTAGGCTATTAGTTTATTATTTTTCCTCTCTCTCTTGCTCTAGCAGCAATGATGGTTAACAGTGTTGGCGACAGCTGATCCGCACTCTCACGACTCAGCAGAAATTGTGTTTAAATTACTGGCACCCCCCTATCAATAATGCGCAGTTGTTTTATTTTGTTATTCTGCAACGGAGGGGAAAAACCACCTCGCCAAAATAATGATAGGCGAAACTGTCGGAAAGCAGAAGCTCAACTGAACTCGTCTCAGGGTCAACGGTTCAAATCCGGCACGCGCCAAGACAGTTCTTGGGTTCTCTTGGTGCGAAGAAAGAAACTCGCTCGGCGGAAAGAAAGAAAAGTGTTAAAACTTCGGGGTGGAGAAAGAAGCCAGGGTGACGGGTGCCCCCGCCCGTCTTTCTTTCTCTCTTTCTCTCCCGGTGAACAAAGACAGACACAGCTACCTGCTACACAAAGCATCATCCCGTCCCTCCCAGTCCCAGCCAGGGGCAGACGACCCCGACCGACAAGCCCAGGCTCGCTCGTGCAGACCTGAACTCAGCGGCCCTCCGTGACCTCGTTCGGGTTTTCTGGGTCACAGCTGACTGCTGCCACAATCAATCCCGTTACAACAAGCCAGGCCGACGATAACTTGAAACCCCGCTCTTCCTCTTCTTGCTGTGCATACACAAAGCTGTAAACGATTGCCGATTGGGTAGATAGTAGATAGATAGATAGGCGTTAAGTCATATTGGGGCTGACAGAGAGACGTGCACTCACTAGACACTCTAAGCGAAAGTACAGCCAGCTCTCAGGACCTTTGCCCTTGATTCAAAATTTGTCCCAATACGCGATCTAGATCCTACTTGTTCTTTGTGTTCTTCTTTCTTTCTCTCCGCCGCTTGCCCTCGCCACACTCGGGCGGGCATCGTAACAGTTTCGCGCAGGCGGCAGCTCAGCCAATCAGAATCGAGTTCGGGGTCGCGTGCGCAGTGATGGCCTAGTTTCCGCGTATAACAGGCTGTCTCAGGAAGAGAGGGGTTCAGTCAAGTTTCTCTTCGCCGCAAACGCGCACGATCTTGTCTGCTCTACCAGCCTTTAAATTACAGTGCGGAACGCGCAGTGCTCAGTTGTCAGTGAGACTTCGTATTGGATTGTATCAAGATTGTTTTCTGATTGTTCTGTTTGCTCAAGATGTATACCACGGACACGCTGCTGATATCCTGTGGTTGTAACCAGTTTGCTTTGGCCAATTTGTCGCAAGACAGCAGCAATGAGGGTGCCCCATCTGGAGAGGAGGCACAAAGGTATGTCACAATGTTGCACTTCACTTTTCCTTTCGTAAATTTCGTAACTCTTTGCTTACCTTTAAAATAATAATCCCAGTCTGTTATACATTCAAACAATTTATTGATCTGGAAAAAAAAAATCATGCGTCTCCAACATTATGGCTCGAACCTTTACAGATACAAGCTCTTTTGACGCTAATATATATGCCTTTGTCCGCTTTTAAACCCTGATCTTTGCAGACTTTGCACTTTAGCATAGAGGTTAAAGAGGAAATTTATGCCACCACTTTCGTTATCATTTCGCTCATTGTGCCACCATACTGCACAAAGTACTTGCGTCACCCTGACCTGGTCTGTCACATGATGACTGGGCACTGATAAGAACTATTGTGTTGCAAGTACCATTAAACTATTCTTAAAACCAAGAAATCGTGATCTACTATCACATGACGATTCATAATGACAAATTGTCGTTCTCGGTCCAGATTTCTCTAAATACGGTATTGTAATCAGTCCGAGAGTGAGATCCCCGATGGCCATGTGAGAAAGGGGGGGG
>NW_004797837.1:479160-480581 GCF_000002075.1 Aplysia californica
ACCTCGTGGTGGTGGGCGGGGACCGCGTGGTGGGCCCAGATTGTGCTGAGTGCTGTTGAGACAGATAGGCCGAGATAAATTTAAAGGAACCCCTCGACCCTCATCTTTCGTCACGTGGCCAATGCCCATAATTGGAATTAGCTTACGTTGTTTGTTTCCCCACTTATCCACCCCCATCTCTTCCTTCCTTTGACGCAATCTCCGGTTTTGGCCCCAAGAACACCGAACTGTCAATAGTAACTGGTAACTTTATACTTTATTGGAAAGGGTTAGAAATGGGGTTTGGGGTGGAGTAATGATTGTTGGATACTAGATCTATAAATATTGGGGCCACAAAAGAGGATTAACTCGTCCTTACCTTTCTGTCCATCTCTGTTCATTTATTCAATCATTTTTGTCTGCGTGCCTGTCTTGAGCTCCGCCGTGGGTGTGACCGACTTAACACGTAGCCTATGTTCAAGCAGAGACAAGAGCAGGGGTGCACAGAGGTAGAAAAAAGTGATGGCAGTTTCTGTCCCGCGTTTCCCTTGTGTGACATATGGTACGGTGCGCGGAGTGCCCTTTTGCTCCGTCTCACGTGCATCTACCGTAGGTCTACAAGGGTCATTAGGTCCATTTGTTACCACCCCCACCCCCCTCCACACACACACATAATATTGTACTCACCCCGACTCTTTTCATATTGACTTACTAACGATACCCCAACAGGATACATGTGTGCAGACGTTTGCTTCTTTTTATGTTTTTGCTTTGTCTCATAATGTGTTACTGATGTGTCCTTGTGGTGGGTGGGAGGGCGCCTGTTGTAGATCTTACTCCTTTTCTTTCCCCTAGTTGTTCCTCGCGTCTGTTCCCTGTCTCTCCCCTCCTCCCCTTCGTCGCAAGGGTTGAGTAGACGCTTTTGTGTTCATGTGCTTCTCTTTACTCAAACAATAGGAAACTGGACGTGTTCGTTATAATGCTTGTTCGTTTATTCGGCCCACTTGTTTCCACAAGGTTGTTAAGTTGCTATTTTTATTGAACGCCTCCCCTCTCCCTCGGGCGGTGTAGGATTCAAATCACACGTTAATCAAACCCGCCTTTGACTCCTTTGTGCAGACAGGCTGAATGTATTCCGCCCACCATAGTAGTAGGCTACTTCTCACGCCCACCACCCACCACCCACACCCACCACCGCCGCACACCATTGTGTGTTCCCATCTGGGTGAAAAAAAGAGCAAACTACGAGCTGGGCGAGTCTGACTGAGCAATATGTTGTCCTGCTGGTCCTTTGCGAATCTGTCGTGGTTAACCTTTTCAAGCTGGGCTGTCGGTGTGACAGTGTTGACTTGATTCTTTTCATCGGGTTTGACATGGCACATGTTCAAGTTGAGAAGTGAGGTGGCGGAGTGTGTTGGTGATGGAGGTAGGGTTTGGGGGGG
>NW_004797837.1:486075-491075 GCF_000002075.1 Aplysia californica
AGAGAGAGAGAGAGCGCGCTAGTTGAGCACCTTGCCAAAAGTGTTTAATGTTTTCATTTTATTGCAATGCGGTCTTTAGTCATATAGTCATACGTATGTTGTCATGCATACACATTCACACATGCTCATCTCTCTCTCTCTCTCTCTCTCTCTCTCTCTCTCTCTCTCTCTCTCTCTCTCTCTCTCTCTCTCTCTCTCTCTCTCTCTCTCTACTTTGTAAAAATTACGTAATGCACATTACCACAACATTAATACTGTACTAAGTTCCCCCCAACATGACACTAACCAGTGTATTCCTCCTTCTGTCTTTCCAGCCGTCCGGGCCGTGTGATGCTATGTATACTTCCGGAAGTGAGGCAACATGACGTCGCTGTGCACATAGAGCATGTCCTCATCCGCTCCTTCTGCAAGGAAAACGACATCCGTCTGCTCACGGTAAGTGTCAACAAGAGATTCTGACCAATCACGACCTCCCTCTCTGCTGCTGAGAACCAATCACTGTCGTCCTTTCTCGCTGTTGTCATCAACCAGTCACACCTTTGCTTTGTGTGGGAAGTGAGAAGAACCAACAGCTTTCTCGATATCGCTACATCCTTGTTCGCCATGACTCTTGGTCACACTCACGTCCGTTTTCCCTCGTCTTGTGACATTTCCTCTTGACCTTCTGCTTTTTGCCCCCCCCCCCAACCCACCCCCTTCTTTCCTTCTCCCCTCAGGCTCTTGACATCTTTTCCTTTCCTCCCCTTTTCTCTGTCATGTGACATTTCTTAGTAGCCATCAGCTGTTTGTAAAATGTACATTGTCATCATGTATGTTGCACGGATATAATGAAAAGTTGACACTATAAGAACATACAAAACTTGCAGTAAAGAAAAAGGTGCACATAATATTTTTTTGCTGTTTTTTTGGTTCTTAAAGTTAAAGTTTATTTATTTTTTATTTCAATCGTTGTCTTTGGTTCATAAAGTTTATTTTTTAATTTCCCTCCTTGTCTTTGGTTCTTATGTTTGTTTTTTATTCTGTATTTCTCAGGTCAAAGACGAGCAACGACTGACTGAGCTTGTGACGCCTAACGGAGAGAGCCAGGAGAGTTACGTGTCATGTCTCCTCGTCGAGTCACCCGTGGATGGCCAGAGCGAGGCTGACGAGTTCGTCTGCGGCTATCATGACGTCATCATGGCCAGAGACATCCTGCCCAAGCCCGTCATACAGCTGCCGGATTGATCGAGGTTCCCATTGTTCTAGATCTAAACATCTCTCATAAAACGTCATGGAAGCCCACCCATGCGCGCGGCCGCCGCCGCTCTTGTCCGGCACAGGTCGCTCACCGTCAAGTGATCCAGCGCAGGTCGGCGCCCCTAAAAAGAAAGCACCGTGTTCATGTATGTGTGTGTCCAGGTTTGGCTCACACAGCAGTCATACATGTGTCCAGATTTGGACTTCACAACCACCGTTTGTATGTCCAGATTTGACACTGCCAAGTGCACTGTCCTGCCAGGATCCAGTATGCCAGTTTGGTGAATTGCAAGTTTAAGTTGGAGTTTGTGGGGAACTGTACAGGTTTTTGCTCCGGTCAAGTTTGGTCAAGCATAGCCACATGGTCCACTCCTATTTCAGGTCTCAGAAACAGGTCAACCAATTCAGTGTGCCAGGACTGACTGGTGTGGACGTGAGATCAAAGATGCCGTGACTGTCCAAACATAATGTTATGTCTTGCCCCGTGGAGAAGATGTGTACGTTTGTTATGTAGGCCTATGTTTATGAGCGTGCACACTGCAAGAACCTGTCCAGCCCGTCCCACAAGACGATCACGGTGTCTTCACAACTCTGAGAGCTGCAAGTGTTCCGAGAGCCGCAAACGTTCCGAGAGTCACAAACGCTCTACTGAAGTGAGATGCACACAAAGTCATGCATGGGAACGCTCACATTTGCATAATGAATACCACCTGAAGTTGTGGACATGATTGTATCTGTTATAGGTTTATATTGTCAGAGCTGGTTTCTTATCTTACATTTTGTAGATTGCTTAGAATTACATTTTGTTGTTTCATAGAGCAATATTCTGTGATTTTTAAGTGAATGAAATTGTTGCATTCTGTAGGTTTTTAAAGTTTTTGTTAGTTTGTTCCTTAGATGATTCTTGTCAACCCAGAAAAACATCAAGTAGAAATGATAGTGTGATTTATCAGAGGCTCTACTTCATTCATTGTTTATATTGCATTCTCATTTTAGGTGCATTTAAAATACGGTACTAGACTAAGATTTAAAGCCAAGGATAGTTAGTAGCTACAGTTTGGGAAATGTGAATCTCCCTACAGGTGTGGCTTTTGGGACTTTGTCAATAAAATATGTATCTAGTAAATGGTAACATCTTGGAACAGCATCATGCCTTATGTAGATCTCAGTGATGTACATCAATAGTTTGTCGCTAAACTGTACAGGATTTAAAATTTTTGAAACACCCTAGAGATATTTGCCTTTGTTGACTTTTTTAGTGTCAGTTTAATTGAAGCTTTTTCTGATTTGTAGAATGTCATAATTTTGATGCCAGTACAGATTCATTAAAATGATGATGAAATGTTCACACTTTCTTTGTTTTTATATTGTTCACTATAGTTTATTGTCTGTGTATGTCCAGTGTACCATATGTTCTTTCTTCTCTGTATCATTCTGTCTAATTCTACAATTCCATCTTTTGCTTTGTTTGTTTGTCAGTGTGAGAGTTCTTCTTCTCTTCTGATTCTCTACCCTCTCCTTCTCTCTCTCTCTCTCTCTCTCTCTCTCTCTCTCTCTCTCTCTCTCTCTCTGTCTCTTTGTCTCTCTCACTCGCTCCATCGCTCTCTGAGGTTTTTTCTTTTTTACTCAATGCATCTTGAGTGTCAGGGTGTTTTGTTTGTCTGAGTAAAGTGCTGCACATCAACACAATAGTGGTCGTTTAGTGCTGGGAGAAAAGTTAGTCACAGAAACAAACAGAGGGAATTTAAATTTAAAGAAATGGGACCCACCTGCCAGTGGTGCCTTCTAACCACCGGCGCAGACAGAAACAACAGAGGGAAATGATCAAAGAAATAAGACCTGCCAGTGGCACTCTCCACTCCAACCACCCACACAGACAGAAACAACAGAGGGAAATGATCAAAGAAATAAGACCTTCCAGTGGCGCTCTCCACTCCAACCACCCACACAGACAGAAACAACAGAGGAAAATGATCAAAGAAATAAGACCTGCCAGTGGCACTCTCCACTCCAAACACCCACACAGACAGAAACAACAGAGGGAAATGATCAAAGAAATAAGACCTGCCAGTGGCACTCTCCACTCCAACCACCCACACAGACAGAAACAACAGAGGGAAATGATCAAAGAAATAAGACCTGCCAGTGGCACTCTCCAACCACCCACACAGACAGAAACAACAGAAGGAATTGACAGAAATAGGACCTGCCAGTGGCGCTCTCCAACCACCTGCATGTGTCAGGGTGTGTCAAGAAGAGAGGTCAACAAGGACAGAGACAGAGTGACATTGGCGATAAAAAAAAAATCCATTGACACTGAAGTTAGCGGCTTTGCATCCGCGAAGGTTGCAGGATGAAATGTTACGAGACAAACAAACAAAGAAAATAATATCATGGCTCTTCGACATTTTGTCGACCTGTGACAGCTTCTTGAGTCTGGTTGTGGGGGAAGGGGTGGTGGTGGTGTTGATATGAGAGGTGGATGTTTGCTAGCCTGTGATGAAAAGGTTCATTTTTATTAACTTTTCTCTTTTTAGTGCAGTTCGTGGGTGGTTGGCGGGTGCTCTGGTGTGGTTTGCTCCTTCTTTCCTATCAAACGTCTATCGTCCTTATCTCTCCTGCTTCATTTTTTGTGTGTTTGTTACTCTCTTGTAACACCTCTAATCTTCTGCACTTTTATGACCTTATTGTTTTGCAAGTGCCGTAAAACTCTTACTTAGGGGAGTTTTACGGCACTTGCAACACAAGGAGGTCGTTCAAGTGCCGAAGATCAGAGGTGTCACGGTGCTAGTGCTAGAGAGTATCAATATTAAAATAACATACACAGAAAAGAAGGAGAAAAGATAAGGACCATAGATGTTTGATTGTTAAGATGGAGGAAACCACACAAGAGCACCCACCAGACACCCACGAAGAGGTTTGAGTTTGAGTCCCACTGCAGGATTTGGGCGTGTAACAGATTTTTTAGAGCTCTAAAACTCAGCCCTGGACAGAAAAAGGTGCTCCAAGTTAAGATTTCTTCTCCTGTAGGGAGTGGTGGGGGCGCAGTAGTACACACGTCTGTTTTCACTGTCTTTACGACTAGGTTTGCTGCAGCATTTCAGCACACATCGAGGGAGGTTGGCAGGTGCTCTGGTGTGGCTCCTCTTGATCAACAGTTAAATACCAGACTCTCCAACCACCCCCACCCCCCTTGCTTAATTCCCGAGCAACTGAAAGGTTGAAAAATGAAAATATTCAATTACCGGTACTTTTCCTTCTTTTTCTTTACCATCCTCTGTTGCTGGTAAGCCGCGTCGACGGGAGATGCAGTTTTCTACGGTAGGACAATCTACAGTTGTTCCAGTTGGGATGTAGATATCTACCTGTCATGTGTTATAGAAACACCTAGCCGTGAGAGACTGTCACCAGGGAAACACTGCTGTCACGCCCTCTCTCCAGCCGGATGAGAAAAGCTTGCCCACCAACCCACCAGCCCGCCCGCCCGCATCCTATCTATGGGAAACTTGAAAAGGAAAATACAATGTATGCGCAAGTGTCGATATCCCGTCAAGAGGTCGCGTGGGTCACCCGGGTAGTGACAGCTGGTATTTAATGCCTCGCTTGGGAATTTCTCCATGTGTACATGACGCAGGTGGGCGGTGCGACACTTTTCAGCCTTTAAAAAAACCCTGGCAGATGTGCGCAATGATTATAAATGGATGTGGGTACTGGCTATACGACAAAGGCTGACAAGCGCTGATCTAGAGTGTAAGTAAAAGCAA
>NW_004797837.1:494073-495611 GCF_000002075.1 Aplysia californica
CCCCCCCCCAATCCCTCTCTCCAGTGTTTCGCTGGTCAGAAACGACAAGGAATGCGGGGCCATCTCTTGTTAGCACAATTAGCGAGTTTTGGCAAATAAATCCACGCGTGTTGCCCCATTCCTCGTCACATTAGTGCGGTGCGATTTTGAGGTCGGAAACGAAACCAAAGATCGTACATAACAGGACAGTTCACTCCTCTCTTTGAGCCAACTAAATAAGTGTCCTCAAAAAATCTGTGGCGCCCTCTTCGAAAAAGCGCGAACTTCGCGAACAGATTTACTCTACTTGTGTGAAAAACAATAAAAATGAAACCAACAAACTGTGCTATTCCTATTCTTCTTCTGGAGAAACGAAAGAGAGCTTCAAAACAAAGACTGCAGCGCCATCTGAAGCAATGCGCGGACTTCCGCGGACAGTTTTTTTGGCCGAGTGAACAAACTTGTGTATGGACGATCTTTGACGAAACTTAGTCAGCTTATCGAAGTGTGAAGTCACTATTCGAGCTTTTCGAATACCGTTACTGTTAGCGATTGTATTTGCTTACATTATAAGCCAAGGAAGTCATACTTCGGTTATTGTCAGATCCTCGACAGAAGTCAATCAGCAATATTCGCTGTTCAATATTGTTAATGGCACCGCTACTAACTCTGTCTCGTAATCAGCGAGTACAGAAGATGTCCGTAATTTATCTTAATTGTTCTAAATATAGATGTGATATTGTGCTCTAATTTTTTGTCTTACTTTACTTTTACTTTTTCATCCTCTGTTGCCGTTAAGCGTCGAAGGGGAGATGCAGTTTTTTTTATGGTAGGCCAGCTCCACAGCTCTTTCAGTTGGGATATTATGTTTTCTCAGGGTTTCCTTGACACCCTCTATCCACCTTTTCCGTGGCCTTCCTCTTCCTTTATGGCCTGAGTGCTTGGTGTTGTAGGCTCTCGAGGCTGGTTGGCCAGGTGACATACGTAACAGGTGGCCGAACCATTTTATTCTCTGTCTTAATTTTTTTGTCAGGTTGGGGAAAAAAAGGAGACAAGGATCCATTATACATACATGTTACAAGTCATTCCAATAGCTCTGCCACGCTTCGAATAGCAGTGAACAACTGAAAATCGTGGATGTTGAAAAGTAAAGTCGAATGGTCACATAGGCAAGGCCACAATCCCTTGGAGCGAACGTGCAAAAGTTCAAGTCCGGCGGAAGCCTGATTTACACCTCGACACCACACGGGCTGAGAGCCAAACAGTTCTATCTTACAACCACACCAGTAAAGTATGAACGTAATAACGCGCAGATGAGAGGTTTTGACCGTGGGTGAAAGGTTCGTCTCTGTGAAACTGGCGACGATAAATTTGTAAGTCCGCCGGGGAAGGAGCGGCGATCCACGCTTTGTTGACTTCCCGAGCTAAATGTGGCTGGACAAACAGAGATGTTGTCCCGGAGCGAGTTTGTAGACCACAGAGAGGACGATGGATTGTTTGTTGTGGGGGAGATAACTCGGGGCTCCCTGTTCTCCCCTTGGACATTAGCCCATGTATGG
>NW_004797837.1:496097-498979 GCF_000002075.1 Aplysia californica
AAAAAAAAACCGTGACAAGGAAGTGGAAAGTGGTTGTTGGGCAGGGGATTGTCTTGGACAGGTGGTCGTTAGAGCACATTCGATTGTATACGTGTGAGTCAGAAAGTCTTTCTTGAGCTGAGTCCGGAAAAGAATTACGCCCAAAGGGTTTACCTGGCTGGGCTAAGAGGGATAACCGGATGTACAAGGTTCCAACAGTCAGGCGGAGGTACGCGATTTACGGCTGCCCCAACAAGGGAATCGAACTCACTTCTTATGATATGAGTGCGATGGCGAATAGTCAAAGAGGATGGCGTTGCATGCTAGGGCATGATAGACAGTTTACATCATTAGCCACACATACTCTTTTTTTTTTTGTGAGTGTTTTACGGCGCTCGCAACTACATAAGAGGTCATAATATGAGCGCGCGGGACACATTAAAGATTTTCAGTTGGTAGGACATTTTGAATTTTGCCCTGGTGGCGGCTGAAGCCTACTCTTATCGATTTTTAGACCACCAAGGGATCTTTAACTTGCGCAACTTGCACACGGGACCTCCGAGTTTTTTGCCCTTGTCCAAGAAGGCTAGGTATAGATCTTTCCTACCAGAAGATCAGGGGTATGTCTGAAAGACAGCAGTAAGGAGCCAAGGAGTAGCAGTAGAAAGGCTGCAGAAAGAGTCAGGAGCCCAGAGGAGGGGGACAAAGGAAGTGAGGGGGTCAGGGCTGAAAAGTGGAACCGAAAGCAGACGACAGAACATTGCTAGAGAGCAGGAAAGGAGGTGAAAAGGGACAATTTTAGAGAAGAACATTTTCCTGTCGCTACCCGGATTCGAACCCGGGACCTTTGAATGAAAGGCGAACACCTTTAACTTCTAGGCTACGAGAGCACCCTCCACACACATTCGTCATTGTCTACGCGTTTTCTTCTCTGTCATGAAGAGACGCGACAAACTGGTCAGAGGTTTCGATTCACACCTTTTGCGTTCCTCATTATTTTCTAATTACCACGCTTCAAAACGTACTCTGCAAAGTGTGAGGTGTTAACCAAAGATCCACGTCAATATTTGGCTTAGCGTCACACCGATCTTTATCAGCTCGAATAGCTAGTATACTTCCCTCACACACGTCCACACACATTAACACAAAGGCGCAGGTACACACACACACACACACACACACACACACTCAAACTGAAACACACACACACTTGTACACACACTTGTACACACACAAGCTCACTTACCACCACCCCCCATCTCCCATGCCCCCTCTTTCTCCGTTTGTACATAGGCTATTGGTGTGACTTTCTCCTTCAAAACCCCCCTACCCACCCCACCCCACTTCTTTCTCCTGAACCAGGAAATTCCCCCAGACCTGGCATTTCTAGTGCACTTCATGACCTCGCTAGCTCTGAAGTGTACTCAAACTTTGCAGAAATGGATACCGGAGAAATGTGAATCCTTTGACTCTTGACTTTTACACTCCCGTGCGAGCTCGGGCTGGCCGCCAACTCAAAGCGAACGTCTTTAGTCTGCAGCATGAAGCAATTTCAGGTGCACGACCCTTTATCCGGATAAGTCGGATCCAAACATTATCCGGATATCCCAACTCTCAAACGAGAGAAAGACGTCTTTGTTTCTTTCCTTCGACAGACACAGTAATGTAACAGAGGCCGGAAAAAGTAAAAGATTGATAAGATAAGATAAGATAAGATAAGATAAGATAAGATACATCTTTATTGTTCAGATCCTGGCACATTGTTTGTTTTCTTCACCGTGTACACACATACACACGCACACACGTACACACACATACACACACACACACACACACACACACACACACACACACAAACACGCAGTATGCTTGCACTCACAAACAGGCTTACAGTCACCTGCATAATATAAAAGAACAGTAATGTAAACAATAATAATTATAGATACATACTCAGTATTCTGATTGTAACTCAATGGTAGTCTGATGCATGCTCTAAGGTCATATGAATACTTAATATTATAATAAAATGATTAAAATGGAAGAAAAGTGACGCGAAGTAAAAATTACAACTTTCAGATTTTAGGAAATCGAAGTATTATTATTACATGTAAGGCAGAGACAGGTTTGTGAAATATCAGTAATCAAAACCATCAGAAAAAGACAACTGAGATTCTTTCGCCACATAAATAGAACAAATGGAGTGGAGAAACTGCTGCTGTGTGGAAAGAAAGAGGGAAAGAAAGCAGAGGAAGACAGAGAACAACATACACAGATGGCCTGAACAACTTAGCAACGAATAACTCAAAGAGAAAAACCGAGCTGTTCAGGGAGACAAACATCAGGAAGGAATGGGCTACCGTGATCGTCAATGTCTTAAAAAATTATTTTTTTGGGTAAGTCTTTTATGTCGCTCTCAACTGTATGGTCATAAGAGCGCACGGGACACACCAAACATTTTCAGTTGAAAGGAAATTTTGAATTTTGCCCAGGTGGTGGCCGAAGAATACTCTTATCGATTTTGGACGACAAAGGGATTTTTAACGTGCGCAACTTGTACACTGGACCTCCGAGATTTTTTTCCTTTTCCGAGATGGCTAGGTGTAGACCTTACTTTAAATAAGATCACGGGTGTGGCTGACAGACAGCAGTAAGAAGGAGCCAAGGAGTAGTAGTAGAAAGGCTGCAGAAAGAGTCAGGCGCCCAGGATAGGGGTCAAAAGAGGGAAGGGGGGTGGTGGAAGAAAATGGAGACAAAAGCAGCGACAGAACATTGTTAGAGAAAAGGAAAGGATGTGAAAGGATAAAATTTAATAGAAGAAAATTTTCCGTCGCTACCCGGATTCGAACCCGGGACCTTTGAATGAAAGGCGAACACCTGAACCTCTAGGCCACGAAAACATCTCC
>NW_004797837.1:499788-501121 GCF_000002075.1 Aplysia californica
TGTGTGTGTGTGTGTGTGTGTGTGTGTGTGTTTGTGCATGTGTGTGTGTGTGTGCATGTGCGTCTTCTTGCCCTTTTTCAAGTGATCCAGCCTCTTTCAGCTTCATCCTGTCATCCAAAACTCACCACAGATAGCCGGTACTGCAAAGCGTTTATGCAAAAAGGTCGAAGATAGGGAAAGACATTGACGGGTTGCTGAAAACATCTTGATGTCTTCAAACATAGTATTGTCGACAAGCTGTTCAGAAGTATTAAGTCTCCAATTTTTTTTCCTTTTTTAAATTGTAGTCCCTCGCGCTCATATGACCTTATGCAGTTGCGAGCGCCGTAAAACATTTGCCCCCCCCCCAAAAAAAAAAAAAAAAAAGAAAAAGAAAAGAAAAACGTAAGTGTGTGGCTAATGACACACGCCATCCTCTTTGACTATTTGCCATCGCACTCAAAATATGTGGTCCTGATTGCATATTATGTCCCAGACATATTTTGTCGAAATTCAAATTCTAAATATTGAAAAGAAAAAGAAAAAAAATATAGGAAGAATAAAACAGTTTTCCGACAATGTTCATTATTTTATTCAAGAATCCGGATACAACATACCCGCATTGATGTCGGTTATGCTATACAGTCAAACCTCCTCCACAGGTCACTTGCATGAAGCATCATCATCCGGTGCCTTGCCGACTGGCGTGGGCGATCATGGACCCCCACTTCACTCTGTCTTGCGTTGCAGCAATGGTGTCTGTTGTTCTTGCTGCTCCTAGCCATGTTGTCATCTTGTCCAGTATCTTTTTCCTCTGTCTGCCTCTGCCTCTCTTTCCATCAATCCATCAACCACCTGTATAAACATCCATTTCCCATTCCCCCCTATTGTCTTTTTAAAAAAATATTTTTTTACATCACAATGACACTGCGTAAGACATCCACCTGTCTAAAACAACCACTTTCCTTCCCTCAATGGGTGGCCTTCTTGGCCAGTTTCGCCTTCACATGAATACTCAGTTTTCAGCAATCCGGATAAGGCAGAGCATACCCGCATTCTTGTCAGTGATGGTATAAAATATAATAATATCATTATGCAGCCCCCCGCTTTGCGGACGTGCAGACTTTGAACCAGCAGGCGAGGCCGAAGACCTATAAGGGCTGTTTTTGGAGCCAGCTCCGTGGGTTCACAGGTCATCGAACGAACCCGACTCATAAAAACGACCAAAACGGCTGACAACGGAGAGCGATGTGGTGGGTTTTTTTTAATGTCGCCCCATACCTGTGGGCTGGAGAGATGGTGGGTGACAGGAAAAATCGGACAGATGGGTGAGTGGTAGGGTGAGGGGAAAAAG
>NW_004797837.1:502582-504082 GCF_000002075.1 Aplysia californica
GCTGCTAGAGGTGTACAGGTTGGTACGGGACTTGGAAGGCGTCACGTATCATGCAAGTCTTCTCGCACAGTATTCTGTAGGTGAGTGACGGGTGCTCTGGTGTGGTTTTCTCCTTCTACTTCTCGTAATACGCTGTGAGGGTGGTTGGCGGGTGCTCTGGTGTAGTTTCCCCTATCTGTCCTATCAAATACAATGTGTCTGTCGTCTTTTATCTCTCGGCTTCTTTAACTTTAAATAGAGAATACAATAATAGTGTATGTTACACATCAGTATTACCACCAATCCTCGGCACTTATATGACCTATTTGTGCTACAAGAGTCGTAAGGTCTTACTAAAACTAAATTATCTAAACTAACCAATACTACCACCAATCCTCAGCACTTTTGTGTCTGCAAGTGCAGTAAAGTCTCAATAAAACTAAACAAAACTTATTAGTAGCTAGAACCAGAGACCGTAAATACGTTTATGATCATTGGCTAGAACGTTGTCCTTATCTGTTTTCTGGTGGAATAAGGGCGACCTGGCGATCCTTTTTTTCTTTTCTTTTCTTTTTTTTTTTTTGAGAAGGGAAAAAGGTTTTTTTCTTTGTCGAGAGGCGGGGGGCGGGGGATTCAAAAGAATTTCGATCAATTTTACCATCTATATAAAGAGGGTGATTTGCGTAATTAGTCGTACGCATCTTCTGATGACGTAATTAATCAACTGACCTTGGAAAAAGAGGTCAGGATTAAACCACGAGGATCAAACATGTTCCAGGGGCCTTGACTCTGGGTGACCCCAGGGGAACAACCAACCAACCAGATAACAACAATCAATATTTACGGTGCGTTAGGTATAATTAATTATGGGTTAAACATGCTTATAATTATAGAAGTCTATCGTTTTTTGTGTGTGAATAAAACAGACATAACTTAGAGATAAGCTTTATACCTGTAGTGTAATTTTAGTAAGAGTTTTTCCTCGCTTAATAACAACTTTAAATATGTTATGTAAGTGCCCCAAGATTAGAGGTGTTACCAGATAGTAACTCAATAAGCAAAGTGGGAGGCGAGATAAGGACGATATAATAATATGTTTGATAGAAAGAAGGAGTAAACAACACCACAGCCCCTGCCAACCACCCACGCGTGAATGAACTCTGGGTGACCCGTGTAAATAACGAACGAGAAAACAACAGTCCATGCTACGGTACACAATTATTGTGGGTTACATTGCATTGCGAGCTGTGCGTATTGTTCAATAATATCTGCGTCGCAGCTGCTTCACGACAGAGACTTTGTGGCAAGGCGAGAGAGTGGGTATTTTATTTTGTTTGCGCCGTTCTTATTAGCACTTTTATTAAAACAATCCAAACGTTGCAAAATTCAAACATCCGCTGCTTTTATTATGTATAAACATTATTTCCCCACGCAGGATGCATTGGTCATCGTCAAAAATATTGACAAACTGACATTGTAATATATATATTATTTTATTATTATTTGTTATATATATAACAT
>NW_004797837.1:505256-508173 GCF_000002075.1 Aplysia californica
TAATAATAATAATAAGAAGAAGAAGAAGAAGAAGAAGCTCTTTCATTGCTGACATTTTTTTTCTTGCAGGTCATCACCCCTGCTATAATTAAGTGTGTCAGCTTTTATGGAATGACCCATCCATATACAGATAATGATGTCCGTGCGTGGTTTCTGGACCGTCTGGAACTGTCAAAGTCTGATAAGGAGAAAAAGAAAACCCGGTTAATATATATTCTTCGTTACTTTGGCACACAGACTTGTGGCATTTTCTCCTCTCTAGCAGCAACGAACTCTGTGCACTTTTGGGCAGAAGATATTCGGAGACATCTCCGGCGAGCACCCAGGAACTATTCGGAGACGTACTCCCGCACATAGAAGCACTACTGCTTTGGAGGAGGTCAATCTGCTTATCGTTTGCTGCAGATCACCACATATACCCACTAAAACTGTCGCAAATCAATTATTTTCAAGAAAATTTCAAACCTAACTGGAAAATATCAAATTTTGGGTTAAAACAGGGGTGCATGCCCCCCCCCCCCCCAGATTTTTTACTTGGTTCAGAGACACAAAGTATTTTGATTGGTCGATCTCCGTCGGAGACGTCTCCGGATAGATACTGCGCACTTTTGCCGTGGGCCTATTCCTTACTCCATCGATCGCGACGTCTGTAATGCTTGGAGTGCACAGACGGTCATGTATGGAGAACTACTAACAGCCAGCTTCTATAACCCAGCTGATCTCTAGGTTTAGTTTTAGTTGAGGTTTTACGGCGCTCGCAACTGCAAAAGGTCATATGAGCGCCAGAAGATTAGAGGTGTTTCCAGAGAGTACCAAACATAAAAAAGAAGAAGGGGAGATAAGGACGATAGATGTTCCATAGGAAAGAAGAAGCAAACTACATCAGAGCACCCACCAACCACCCACTCGGGACGTCTGTAATGCTTGGAGTAAACAGA
Source organism: Aplysia californica (assembly GCF_000002075.1). Classification (NCBI taxonomy): domain Eukaryota; kingdom Metazoa; phylum Mollusca; class Gastropoda; order Aplysiida; family Aplysiidae; genus Aplysia; species Aplysia californica. The sequence goes on from NW_004797837.1 coordinate 506,195, forward strand.
CGGTAATGTATGGAGAACTACTAACAGCCAGCTTCTTTTAACGACCCATCACACCCCCTTTCCCTGCAAATTGTCAGATCGCGCAGCGGCAGATATGTGCCTCTTTAAAAAAAAAAAAAAAGAGAAAGATATAAAAGAAGTTTTTTACCATCTAGCATAAGGTTATTGTCAGAATATGCATATATGTGTGTTGCTCTTTAGAGTATGTATCTATACAACTCCCAAGGTCTTGTACTTAAATTCCTGCATGTGGTTGAATGATGCATCTGATGTGATATGTACATTTTGTCAGCTTTACTTCTCTTTTCATATTGAATTTTAATGAGAGTAATATATAATTTAAATTTTTATGTATGCCTGCATGTGTTTTTACGGTCCTGTACAGCCAAGAAAAATTTCCCTCTGGGATAATAAAGTATTATCTTATCTTATCTTATCTTATCTTATCTTATCTTATCTTATCTTATCTTATTTGATCTGATCTGCTCTGATCTTATTTTATCTAATCTAACCCAGCTGATCTCTAGATAAAAGTTCGGTGAATGCAAGCATGGGTCGATTTCTCAACAACTATCTCGGAGAATTAAATCCTGATCCTACACAAACCAGACACGGAAAGTATTCACATACGATGATGTGTTGTGCAACAGCCGTTAAAATGGATGACGTGAAACGACTTTGTTTTTTCTTTGTTTTGTTTTGTTTTTTCTTTTACACCATTGCTGAGATCGATCTGCGGGTCATTGAACCCCCCCCCTAAAAAAAAACAACCCCCCCAAAAAAAACAAACAAACCCAAAAACCCCAACCAACCAAACAAGACAAGGCAGGAAAAAACAAACAGGAGAGTGCTTGCACAAATTATAATATTATAATCATAGTTCGTCAACCTTTACTTAACAGTCAAGGAGGAAGTTATAGACCTTGCTAGTAACACTGTCAGAGTGTAAAAATATTGAGGGATAACTTTGTGTCTATTCCTACATCTAACCCTTACTTCAACCCTAACCCTAACCCTAACTTCAACCCTAACCCTAACCCTAACCCTAACTTCAACCCTAACCCTAACCCTAACCCTAACCCTAACCCTAACCCTAACCCTAACCCAACACTAGAGAGTAGGCATATAAGAGCGAAGAGGTCAACAGTCATCCAATAATATATTTACCTCGGAAACATTTTGTTGAAAGTCTTGAACCATTAAAAAACCCCTCAAACAGTTACACCATTAGAGCAGAAAGCCATTGGCCTGCAGGTTACTTAAATAAATCACGACAAGTGTTGTTGTTCCACCGACCGGTCACAACGGTCAGTTTTGTGTCCCGTGGCCGCCACCACCAGCTGACCCCGTCATCCACTGTCATGTGACTCGTCAACTTCTCAGGCCGCCGAGTTTTTTGCTTGCATAAATAGCACAGATCCGAGTTCCGTGCGTCGTGTGGGTATGCAGTATACAGTAAGTATTATAACCTACATGTAGGCCTACAGCACAAGACAGGGGTCATTCACCTCTCCTCGCGGCTTGTGCGTGTGTGTGTGTGTGTGTGTGTGTGTGTGTGTGTGTGTGTTTGGTAAGAATTTTATGGCACTTAAACTGCAGAATGTCATATTATGAGCTGGCGCGGGACTCAAGCTGATTGGTTTCACCCTAGTTCTTTTTTATGTAGGTGTTTTTGACGCATCCACCGACATAATTTAAATCACATTAGAGTAAATCAGTAGGCGAGCTTCCGACCCAGCCTGTCCCGGCCAACCCGGGATGAGAGAGATGGCTTCAACATCAAAGATACAGGTCATTTTTTCCATCATCCTTCAAAATTCTTCCATCTTAATTAACCATCTTGTTATAAGTATTCATAGATTTATTGCTGCTCATTTATATTATGCCTGTGAATGTAAGCCTGCGCGTGTGTGCATGTTTGTGCGTGCGTGCGCGCGCGCCGTGTGAGTGTGTGTGTGTGTGTGTGTATGTGTGTGTGT
>NW_004797837.1:510310-514512 GCF_000002075.1 Aplysia californica
GGTGTGCCGGGTCGCCAGGTCGGCATCTCTGTTTTTGTTTATCACAGCGAGGTCTAATCTAACTCCCGTGAGATTTAAGCTGGATTCACGTTATTTAATCTGGATTTCAAGTAATTTAATCTGGGTTTCACGTTATTTCTCTAACTCTATTGTTCAAGCTTTAACCTGTCACTGGAAATTATCCCCCCCCCCCTCCAACAAAACAAACAAACAACAACACAACAACAAAACAAACAACCCCGTAGCCCTTGATCTAGTTTTAGTTTTTGCAAGAGTTTTAAGCGCCGAAGACTGGAGGTGTTACTAATGAGTAACATAATATACACACGCAAAAAAAGGAAAGAAAAAAAAAGAAATTTGAAAGAAAAAAGGAGAAAACCACACGCAGCAGAGCACCCGCCAAACCCCCACATATATAATCTCTAGCGCCCGCCAACCACCCACATAACCACATATATAATCTCTAGCGCCCGCCAACCACCCACATATTTATAATCTCTATCCGATGGGAAATTTGAACAGTGTTATACAACAGGGATAGTTCAGTGTAGAATTAAAAAATAATCTGTGAATATTTTCTCCACCCCCACAGACAGTCACAGTTGAGATCACGTAGACAAGTCTGGCCGGTACCGCCCACGGGTGGCTGGTTGGATCATTTGTGTCTCGACGTGGAGGAATCAGCTTCTCGTCAGTTTTTGGGCTTGTGGAGTTATTGGTATCGTCTTAAAGGTTGTTAATTTACCTTGCTTTTGTTGAAAGAAATACTCATTTATTATCTTGAATACAGGTCGAGATATTTGCAATTGAAGGAAGTTGGGGTCGCCTGGTTTCAGGGGGTGAAATTTGCGAGAACATGGCTGCCAAAGTTTAGTTATTTACAAAGCTTGAGAGTCCGTGGAAACTGACAATTTGCTTTTGTGTGTGCTTTAAGTAACGTTTTTCTGTCAAATCCACACAGACATGGGTTTTTTAATGGACATAAAAGGTGTTGAGCTGAAAAACATTTCGATTTTAAAAAGTGCAATACCGGTGGAAAAATGCAAGTTTCTTCTTATTCATTATTTTGACGAGCGCCTGATTGCACCACGCTACCTCACGTTTATCGATAATTTTGGTGAGCGATGGGGATAAACCCCAGAAATGACAGACATTATATAATGTCTCCCCCCTCCCCCTTTTTTTGTCCAAGCCAAGCCACCCACCCTCGGAAATACATGTAGGTGGATGGTACAAATATGTTAGCATTTTCTCTTTTATAAGGTTAAAAGGGTGCAAAAATTGTCCTCCGGCGTCTAAGTTGGGATGTGTGATGGGAAAGGAGGAGCAAACCACACCAGAGCACCCGCCAACTACCCACCACGACTCCATTCATAAATCTGACAGAGTGTGCGTGTGACACACTGAACGACCGGTGTCTGTGGTGTCACGGTTAGACACTTCACTATCGAACGCAGGAGACCTGATCGAGTTCGATTCCAGAAAGGGGAGAAATTTTTATCGATTATTATTATAATACTAATAATAATGATACTACTACTACTACTACTACTACTACTACTACTACTACTACTACTACTACTAACAATAATAGTGAAAATAATAAATGACATTTATATAGCGCTCACGCCCGATTAAACTACTCAGGCTCTGAGTGGTTTACAATACAGTACAAAGTACAACAGTAACATAAAACGTGCTCTGACTTAGTAAATTACTCCAAATATTCATTTTATTAATTTAAAAATAGATCGGTCGAGTATCTGGGTCTTTCTGCTTGGACGTTGTATCCCTCTCAGTGTGGGTTGGCCCTGACAGGCGCGCAGGGTCTGAAGCCCGCTTCCTAAATGATCTAAAGTATGTCGATAGGGTCGTAAAGACACTTACAGTACATTTGTGAAGAAAGTGCCCTATGCCCTGAGGTCATTTTGTACCCCCGGGGTTGTATTCTTTACATTTTAGAATACTTCTAGTGCGAAGATCTCTTTGAAACTTTCAGTATTTCCCAAAAAATCATTTTTGACAGACTGCTATGCAAAGCGTGCGGATCGGATTAACGAGTAAATTTCCTCTTTGGGTTAAGTGGTGGCACAGAGTTCCCCACGACGTATGGATACGATAGTAAAACACGACGTACGGATAGGGTTAAGTGGTGGTTTGCACGCCCCCATCGACACAATTTAGGCCACTCAAGAGGCGGCTTCGAAAACCTGCCTGTTAGGGTGAACTCGAGTTGAGAGGGATACAACATTCCAACAGAAAGACCAAAATATAGGTTAACATTTTCTTCCTACTCGGGAATCGAACTCGGGTCTCCCGCGTGCGACAATGAAGTGTCTCACCGCTACACCACAGACACCAGTCGTTCAGTGTGTCACACACACGCTCGGTCAGAGTTATGAATGGGGTCGTGGGTGTTTGGCGGATGCTCTGGTGCGGTTTGCTCCTTAAATGATTCTTTCTCTTCAAACATCTGTCATCCTTTTTTGTGCGTGTTTGTTACTCACTAGTAACACCTCTAATCTCAGGCAGTATATGTCCTTTTTGAGTTCGTTACTCACTATAGTCGTTACACCTCTAATCTTCGGCGCTTATATGACCTTATCGTGGGTGGTTGGTGGGTGCTCTGGTATGGTTTGCTCCTTCTTTTCTTTTAAACTTCTATCGTCCTTATCACTCTTTCTTCCTTTTAATGTTTGTTACTCTCTTGTAACACCTCTAATCTTCTGGCGCTCATAATATGACCGTATGCAGTTGCCAACGCCGTAAAACCTCTACTAAAACTAACTGACCTTCTCGTGTTTGAAGCGCCATAAAACTCTAAACTAAAACTTAAAAGAACAAACAAACAAAACAACTACTGAATGAGGTGTTTGAAGCGCCGTAAAACTCTTACTAAAACCTTTTTGTTTTGTTTTAGTAGAGGTTTTACGGCGCTCGCAACTGCTTAAGGTCATATGAGCTCCAGAAGATTAGAGCTGTTACAAGAGAGTAACAAACATAAAAAAGAAGAAGTGGAGATAAGGACGATAGATGTTTGATAGGAAAGAAGAAGCAAACCACACCAGAGCACCCGCCAACCACCCACACTTAAACTTAAAAAACCCAAACAAAACAATAACTGAATGGAGTGAGTTCGGACGTGTCACTGACACACATCCACAGATACTGTAATGCACGTGTACTAGTCTAGTTGAGTCATCGCGACCACTCATCACGACCGACTAGGGATATGTCCGAAGGGTCGTTGATACCGCCACTGTCACAAAGTCTACTGCCAGCAGGTCAAACTCATAGCGCTAGTTGTAATGACGTCACCATCGCTGTAATTCCTTTCACTGGATGGTTGGCGGATGCGACAATAACCACAACGACGGCAATAGCAGCAGCAACAACAATAACAACAACAACAACAGCAGCAGCAGTTACACCACCACAACCACATCACCACCAAAACCAACAATAGCAACGACAACAACAGCAGCAACTCCATCACCACCACCACCACCACCACCACCACCATCAACAACAACATCAATAACCACAACAGCAGTAATAAAAAAGCAACAACTACAAACAACAAACTTGAAGTCTTGCTATAGTTTTAGTAAAGAGGATCACGTATTGACACACGTGACGGTTATTTATAATGCAAGACATGTGTAAGACTGAGAGACTGTTGACTGGAGTGTCTGTAGTGTAGCGGCTAGGCTCTTGGCTGTTGCACGCAGGAGACCCGAGTTTGATTCCCGAGTAGGGAGAGGGCGTTTTTCCCACCCTAAGTATCTCAGTGTTTCTACTGGGATATTGTACCCCTCTCAGCACGGCTTGGCCCTAACAGGCAGGGTCGGAAACCCGCCTACCACATAATCTAAATTGTGTTGATTAGGGTGTAAAAACATTTATATCTAAAGAAAAAGAGACTGTTGAAGGAAAGAAGCTTTAATTGATAGAATAAGGGTCAATTAGTGCAAGGAAAATGTAAGCTGGAGAGAGGGCTCTTGTAAAGAAAATCACATAGACACACACAGCGACGGTCTTTTACTGCAGAGGACAGTTTAAGACAGATGGAGACACACATAAAGAACAGGAGAGAGAGAGAGAGAGAGAGAGAGAGAGAGAGAGAGAGAGAGAGAGAGAGAGAGAGAAGTAGGAGGACCTACCACAGGCACCCTCCAACCACCCCCAGCACCGAATCTACA
>NW_004797837.1:514612-516107 GCF_000002075.1 Aplysia californica
TCTAAAATCGATAAGAGTAGGCTTCGGCCGCCACCCGGGCAAAATTCAAAATTTCCTACCAACTGAAAATATTAGGAGTGTCCCGCGCGCTCATATGACCTATGCAGTTGCGAGCGCCGTAAAACCCTATACTAAACAAACATACATGTTCCCGAAGTTAAAATCTCCCTCCCTGTCCCCCTTCCCCTTCCCACCCCTTTTCTTTCAACAATGCCTCTCATAAATGTAAATGTACTTAACCGTTAATTATTCAGAAACACGAGTCGGTCGCTCACGATACAATTACATTTTTTTAAAGCCAACACAAGCTCAAGGTCATTAACCCTTTACAAAAAAGAGGAAATCCCTCCTTTACACCCAGCCAATTTTGTTCTTCATTTGTCAGCATCATTAACTCATCTGTGACTCTGCCCTTATTTAATTGTGTGATTTGAATGTTTGCTTGTTATAGTTTGAGTAAAGCGAAACACATCGACACAATGATGGCGTAAAGTGCTGGGGAAAGGTAAGAAAGACAGAGAGAAAAAGCAGAGGGAAAGAAAAGAAGTAGGACCTACTAGTGGCGCCCTCCAACCAACCACACAGACAGAAACAGCAGAGGGAAAGTAAAGAAGTAGGACCTACCACAGGCACCCTCCAACCACCCACACAGACAGAAACAGCAGAGGGAAAGGAAAGAAGTAGGACTTACTAGTGGCGCCCTCCAACCACCCACACAGACAGAAACAGCAGAGGGAAAGTAAAAAAGTAGGACCTACCACAGGCACCCTACAACCACCCACACAGACAGAAACAGCAGAGGGAAAGGAAAGAAGTAGGACTTACTAGTGGCGCCCTCCAACCATTCGCCTTCTTGGAATAAAAATAAACACTAAAGTGAGTAGAAACGAATGGTTCATACAAAATTGTAACACTACCGTACTAATAGTAGTAACAGGTAGCATTAATTCTGCACAGGGCAAAGTCCAACTCGACAGCGAGCTCTATATTATGTTTAACAATCTATTATTTATACCCCAGTAGACCTGATAGAATTCTGAAACAATCTCAATTTCCTGAAAAGCATACAGAGCAAGTTGCAGTTTAAAGGCGTTTAAAGATTAAAATACAGACAAGATATTTCACTGTCAATGACTGGGTACCCGTTTACACCTGGGTGAAGTGAGGAAAGTTCGTGTGAAGTGCCTTTCTTAAGGACACAACGTCTGGCCTGAGGCCTGCAACCTCATGATTCACGATTACACGGTCCGGTAGCCTAACCACAAGATCTAGACTATTGACGCCACACTTTGATAAGTAATAAATATAGTACATGTCTAATGTATATAATTTGCTTGAGGTTTACAATTTTTGTTATGTGCGATAACAACATGTCGTGCACCAACTAAACTGGCTCGGCGTGTACTTAGTTTTAAGAGGGGTTTTGTTGTTGTTGTTGTTGTTGTTTGTTGTTGTTGGTGGTGTTGGTGTTGGTGTGTGTGTGTGTGTGTGTGTG
>NW_004797837.1:516207-517509 GCF_000002075.1 Aplysia californica
TGTGTGTGGTAGCCTATCCGTTCGAAATGTTTGGAGCCCCAAACAGCGTGCTCTTCGCTAGGGCCACCACCTCCCTTGTCGTTGCTGTTGTTGTTGTTGTTTGTGGTGTTGTTGTTGTTGTTGTTGTTGTTGTTGTTGTTGTTGTTGTTGTTGTTGGTGGTGGTGGTGGTGTTATTGTTGTTGTTGTTGTTGCTGTTGTTTTTCAGCAAGAATTTTACGGCACTTGCAACACAAATGGGTCATAAAAGTGCCAAAGATTAGAGAAGTTACAAGAGAGTAACAAACACAAAGGAGAAGGGGAGACAAGGTCGATAAATGTTTGATAGGACAGAAGGAGCAAACCACACCAGAGCAACCACCAACCATCCGCTCGCCGAGTACAAAGGGTTAAAATGTTGTATTTTATCTTCATAATTTATGTAGGAACAAGATCGGTTTCATTTAGTTATACAGCTACAGGTTTTTAAGTGCTAACACAAGGTCATTAACACATTTAAAATCTAAAGGGGGAAAACTAATGATGCTACATTTCGAGTTAGCTTTAGTGAGAGTTATACAGCTCTTAAAACACAATTAGGTCACATAAGTGCCAACAGTAAATGTGTCACAAGAGAGTAACAAAAATACTACAACAACAACAACAAAAAAGAAACGAAAAGGACGATATACTGATATATTTGATAGGAGAGCAAGAGCAAAGATAGACAAGATAATACGTTATAGTCCAAGAGGGACATTTTCTTGGCTGTAGAGGACCGTAAACGCACGTCATGCAGGTATACATACACATTTGAAGCATAATATGATATTACTCTCAATAAAAATTCAATATAAAAAGAAACGTAAAGTTGACAAATGTACATATCGCATTAGATGTATCACTTAACCACATGCAAGAACTGAATTAATCACAAGACTCTTGTAGTTATGGTAGTTACATAGATTCATACTCGAAAAAGCAAAAGCCTACTCATTATTGATGTGTATTCTGACAGAATTAAGACTATACTGTTTGATTGGACAGAAGAAGCTAAACCACACCAGAGCACCCGCCAACCATCCACCAAGGTCATTAACGCATTTAAAAACTAGAGGTTGAAAATGTAAGGTGATATTTCATTTTACTACCCACTTACTGATAACTGAGATTCAAAGCCTTTAAGCTTCTTCCAAGTGTATCATTCGAAGAAGTTTTTGGGTTCAGCTGTTGAAATGTTCATTTCACGGTTATTTTAAACAAGGTTTTTAGATGGGTTGTTTTTGTTTTTTGTGTTTGTTTTTTTTAATTTTTTTTGGGGGGGG
>NW_004797837.1:517931-519715 GCF_000002075.1 Aplysia californica
CAAAAAGAGGCCACGAAAGCAGACAACAGAACATTGTTAGAGAAGAGAAAACTGTGTGAAAGGAGAAAATTTTAGAGTAGAAAAATTTCCGTCGCCATCTGAATTCGAAGCCCGGAACATTGAATGAGAGGCGAACACCTTAACCTCTTGACCACAACATACCCCTATACAAGTTTAATCCTTTTATCTCATCATTGCGTTGACCAGGAGGGATTTGAAAAAAAGTACTTCAGTAACTCCACAACTGTAACCGTTTTTTAGTTTAGTATGGGGTTTTGAGGGCAAACGAGGCAGGGAAAGGCCCAGAACAACATACTTGGGGAATCTAAACAAATCGGTAACAGGGAAAGATCAGGGAAACGGGGCTTTTTTTTTTTAGAGCATCCCAGCAAAGGAATGAATGGAAAACCATGATCGCCGATGTCTGTCGCAGATCTGGATGATGATGATGGGGTTTTACGGCGCTCGCAACTGCAAGTGTAACCGAGGGGAGCGACCACCACTACCACCCCCACCCCTCATCCCTCAATTCCCCTCCTCAACATTCCCTGGCGTTGTTTCCTCCCTCTTTCCTATCAACCATCCTGACCTACCTTCCTTTTTAGTGTTTGTTACCCTCCAGTAGAGGGTGCGGTGGCGGAGCGGTTAGTGCGCTAGTCTTGTCTCCGAAGCGGAAAGTCCGGGTTCGAGCCTAGGTTCGAACACAGATTTTTTTCGCCCCCTCCTGCCCACCCAACAGTAACGGGTACCTGACTTTGAGCTGGGGAAGTAAAGGCGGCGCGGAAAGGAACTGGCCACCCTACCACAATATTATGCCGAAGTCCCAGGAAGTTGTCTCACTAACAAGGCAATCCTCAATGTCCGGATCGGATGTGTGAACAACTGTACTCTTACCGTCTAGTAACACCTCTAATCTCCAGCACTTATATGGCATGACTGTGTTTCAAGTGCCTTAAAATGCTTGCTAAAGTAAAGAAGCATTCAAGCGTTTCTTATCGCAGTAAAAGCATTAAGGAACTCATGAAAATTTAATGAGTTTGCAGAGACTGTTTTCTTGTTTTCGCAGCTTTCAAGCATGAGGAATTGTGCACGAGGCCTGTGCTTAATCGAAACATTTGGCAATCGATTACTAATCGGTTTTCAACCAAACAAACATATTAATCGATTATTAAACATGAGAAACAAAACTGCAGCGAGACCTTGATTTTTATTGGCTAGCTCTACATGGGACCATTTTTTAAACTTAACACTCTGGCTCTATTTGATGAAGGGGAGACAAGTTAGTCAATCCATTCCAAGACAGTGAACACTGAAACGAGTTATCATAGACTAGTCCTGGTGTTAACCGATTAGCCTAAGCGACAAAATCGAAGGAGACAACCTAGGCCTAATTCAACTTACTAAACTACTTTGCTAAAGGGGGTTGCGACAATCGATTACCGTTTAGACTAGCCCATTAACGCAAGTCTTTATGATAATCGAACTAATCGATTAGTATGATCGACTAGGAGCAGACCTATTGCGTTACGCGTACATGTACACACTTTCTCCTTAACCCAGTCTCTCTCTCTCTCTCTCTCTCTCTCTCTCTCTCTCTCTCTCTCTCTCTCTCTCTCTCTCTCTCCTACTTTCTAACATCTTTGCAACCCTCTTTTTTCTTTCAACGTTTCCCTCTCGTTCCCCTCCACCTATGTTACGCTCCCTCTCCCTCCATCCCTCTCTCTCTCTCTCTCTAGAATTATATAAATGCCCCCCTCCCCCCCAACACACACATACATATGCGA
>NW_004797838.1:0-1147 GCF_000002075.1 Aplysia californica
CTATCTCTATCTCTCTCTCTCTCTATCTATCTATCTATCTATCTATCTATCTATCTATCTATCTATCTATCTATCTATCTAACTATCTTCTTGAAGGTTTTGCTTTCTGAGCCTTGTATAATAGCAGAGAGTTTACAGTAATATTACTGTAAACCCTCTCTGATAATGGTACAGTTTGCGAGTGGGTGGAGGGCGCCACTGGTAGGTCCAACTTCTCTACTTTCCCTCTGTTGTTTCTGTCTGCCTGTCTTTCTCTGTCTTAGTTTTACTTTTTCCCAACACTAAATGACCATTATTGTTTCGATGTGCTTCTATCTATTCAAACAATCAGTCAATCAATCAAACAAATAAACTAACAAACACATTGAAGTGGGTGGTTGGCGGGTGCTCTGGTGTGGCTTACTTCTTCTTTCGTACTGTAAAGCATCTTTCGTCTTTATCTTTCCTCCTCCTCTTTTGTGGTTGTTACCCTCTTGCAACACCTCTAATCTTCGGCACTTATATGACCTTATTGTATTGCAAATACCGTAAAACTCTTATTAAACAAAAAATTAATTAATAAATTAAACAGCTTTGCAGATGATATAACGTGCCGTTTTTCTCTTTCTGGGCCTGCTACATTTTAACAGTTAGCCAACCGACCGTTTCGATCAACACAATGACATACCATTCATTCCAATCATACCTCCCAGCACTTACATTACTTCACAGCAGTAACACTTTGATCAGTTTGATCCGCTCCCGTTTAGAGCTCCACGCCTCTTTTTCATGGCCGAAACCACCTCAGGTAACGAGACAAAGACAGTAGACACACAGGCACGCGCATAGCTGCATACCATTTTCCCCATTACAAAAAAAAACCACGTCAGCTTACAGAAGAATTCATGGGGAATTTTTATTTCTTACAAAGTACTGTGTAAGCCTATTTGTCTGAGAGTAAGAAAAGAGAGGCTTTGTGGCTCATTCATTGTGCAAATGATATGCATAGTCTTTAGTACACTTGACTGATGTGTGTTAAGTACCGGTTGTGCTAATGTAACTTGCAAGCCTTTGGTTTGCTCTTTCCTCAGTTTGACATAATTTGACAGCTGTCTGCCCTCCCCCCCTCTCCACCCATGACCTCCTTTTTAGCTACTTTTCCCTCTAC
>NW_004797838.1:4280-6176 GCF_000002075.1 Aplysia californica
CCACCCCCGGGTAAGTGCCTCTGACTGTAGTGTCTTTAGTAGAACAGTAGAATTGTAAATGGGCTGATTCATGTCAAGCTCATAACTGTGCCTGATCTACGACAGGGAACTGCTGCTTGTTCTTTCCTAATCCTTACTATTGTCATTTTCCTCTACTTCTTTTGTTTGTTTGTCACACTCTTGTGACCTGCTATTTCCATGGTGCCTTGATAGTTGAAGCAGACCTTGTGCTGTTGAAGCTAAAGCGGTGAGCAGAGTAAGTCTGATTCCCTGTAAAGACTTCTCTGTTGACACCCACCCCTTGGCGCTCATATTATGACCTTATGCAGTTGCAAGCGCCGTAAAACCCTCTACTATAATAATAAAGAATAAAATGGTTTGGCCACCTGTTATGTATACCACCTAGCCAGACAGCCTCGAGAGCCTATAACATCAAGAGCTCAGGCTATAAATTAAGAGGAAGGCCACGCAAAAGTTGGATTGAGGGTGTCAAAGAAACACTGAGAAAACATGAAATCACAACTGAAAGAGCTGCAGAGCTGGCCTACCATAGAAAACTGTATCTCTCCTCAACGCTTAAGGGTAACAGAGGAGGAAAAGGTAAAGTAATAATACGATAATATTTGTATAGCGCAAATCCCCGCTCAACAGCAAGCTCTATGCGCTTCACAATCTATACTATTACCCCATAGCCCAGCAGACCTGAGAGCATTCTGAAACAACCTGAACTTCCTGGGAAGCATACAGTGCAAGCGGCCATTTATAGGCGCTAAAACACTAGCCTACTGTCAAGATCTTTCGTTGTCTGTTGCCGGGTACCCATTCCCACCTGGGTGAAGGTGAAGTGAGGAAAATTAACGTAAAGTGCCTTTCCCAAGGTCACAACGTCGGGCCCGCGGCTCGAACCCCCGAACCCGCAACCCCACGATTACGAGTCCGGTAGCCTAACCACTAGGCCACCGACGCCAAGTACTGTCTGTGTAAAGAAATCAATGGTGAACCGTGATCGCCGATGTCTGTGGCAGATCTGACACTTGATGATGATCTCGGTCTCTCTGCGTCTCATTTTCTCACCTCGGGTCGGCCCTGAACGGCCCACCTCCTAAATGATATAAACTGTATCGATTGGGGAGTTTGTTTTTTGTTTTTGTTTTTTGTCGTTTTGCTTTGGGTTTTTTGGCTCTTTTTTGTACGTGTTTTACGGCTCTCGCAACTGCATAAGGTCATATAAGCATGCGGGACACTTTAAACATTTTCAGTTGGTAGGAATTTTTAAAATTTTGCATGGGTGGCGGCCAAAGCCTTCTCTTACCGATTTTGGGCCATCAAGGGATCTTTAAAGTGTGCAACTTGCACAAGGAACCTCCAAGATTTTACGCCATTTATGTGGCTGAAAGATAGCAGTAAGAAAGAGCCAAGGAGTAGCAGTAGAAAGGCGGCAGAAAGAGTCAGGAGCCTAGATGAGGGGGGCAAAGGAGGTGGGGTGGTGGGGGCAGAAAGTGAAGACGAAAGCAGACGACAGAACATAGCTAGAGAGTAGAAAAGGGGGTGAAAGGACACAATTTTAGAGTAGAAAATGTTTCGGTCGCTCCCCGGATTCGAACCCGGGACCTTTGATTGAGAGGCGAACACCTTAACCTCTAGGCCACGAGAGTCTCTGATGGGGGTGTTAAAAACACCTTAATTACAAGCTTTAAACAAACAAACGCCACCTGTTTTTGTATTCTAGGTTCTAACGGCTTCTTTGATGTTCCCTGCTTTTTGTTAGTTTTTCACACCAAGTCTTGCTCAGTTGGAAGTCACACAACACGCGAACGTACATTAAAAGTAGATCTATGTCTTGTCTGTCCGTCCATCTTTCCGTCTGTCTGTCTGTCTGTCTGTCTGTCTGTCTGT
>NW_004797838.1:6511-8432 GCF_000002075.1 Aplysia californica
TGTGTGTGTGTGTGTCTCACTCTCTATCCCTCCATCTCCTCTCTCTCTCTCTCTGTCTGTCTCTCTCTCTCTCTCTCTCTCTCTCTCTCCCTCCCTCCCTCCTCCCCCTCTTTCTCTCTCTCATTCTCTCTCCTTCTCCCTCTCTCTCTCTTTCTCTCGCTCTCTCTTTCCTTCCCTCCTCTCCCTCCACCTCTCTTTGGCTCTTCCGACTCTCTCTCTCTGTGCCTCTCTCTCTATCCCTCTCTCTCTATCTCTATCTTTCTCTCTCCCTCTATCTATCTATCTATCTATTTATTTATCCTTCCCCCCTCCCCTCTCCTCTCTCTCTCTCTCTCTCTCTCTCTCTCTCTCTCTCTCTCTCTCTCCCTCCCTCCTCCTCTCTCTCTCTCTCTCAACAGTAGGAGAGTGCAATATTCCGTCGAGCGAGTGAGCTGAAGCGCAAAAGACCAGATCTAATTCTGTCCTGTCACCGACATAAAAAGGACGACATGTCGCCTTTATGATCGTTGAAACCCACACAAAAATAGACTTTATTTCTGTCCATCCACACGAATTTAGCATCGTTTTTGTCAAAGGCTGATTAAAGTAAAATAACTGAGGCCCAGAAAGAATCTTGCTTTTGCCGTTCTGTCAGATTCCAGCAAAATGAGGGTGCGGTAATTCAATAATTCACGTGCTTTATACCGTGAATTAAGCATACACACACACACACACACACACACACAGATTCTATCTTTAACGCTTCCCCCCTCCTCCGACCTTCCCACACTTCCTTTCCTTAAAAAAACCTGTTCCTTCTGTACGTATGTATAATATTAAGTATATTTTTGTCAGTGCCTATGCTTTTGCGTATGCTTGTCTAAGTACATGTATGTCTGTGTGTATGTGTGTGCATTTGCCTGCGTGTGTGTGTGTGTGTGTGTGTGTGTGTGTGTGTGTGTGTATGTTTGTTTGTGCGTTTGAGTGGGTGTGTGTATGAATTAATGTCGGCTTGATGTGACCTAGATGCGCTCTATATGTGATCTAGATGCATTCTAGTCGTGATATAAATTCACCTTTTTTCGGTAAATGTTTTACGGAGCTCGCAACTGCATAAGGCCATAATATGAGCGTGCGGGACACACCTATGTTTTTCAGTTAGTAGGAGGAAATTTTGAATTTTGCCTGGGTGGCGGCCGAAACCTACTCATATCGATTTTAGACCACCAAGGGATCTGTAACGTGCGCAACTTGCACATGGGACCTCCGAGATTTTTCGCCCTTGTCCGAGTGGGCTAGGCGTAGATCTTTCCCTCCAGAAGATCAGGGGTGTGGCTGAAAGACAGCAGTAAGAAAGAGCCAAGGAGAAGCAGCAGAAAGGGTGCAAAACGAGTCAGGAGCCCAGAGGAGGGGGCAAAGGAGGTGACGGGGTGGGGGCAGAAAGTGGAGACGAAGGCAGGCGACAAAGTATTGCTATAGAGCAGGAAAGGAGCTGAAAAGAGAAACTTTTAGAGAAGAAAATGTTTCCGTCGGTACCCGGGTTCGAACCCGAGACCTTTGAATGAGAGACGAACACCTTAACCTCAAGGCCACGAGAGCCCCCCACCCCCCAAATTAACTCTATATGTGACCTAGAAGCACTCGACATGAGTCCTAGATGCACTCTAGATGTGTCCTAGATACACTCTATATATTGGACCTACGTGCATTCTAGATGTGGTCATCGTGCTTTCTACATGTGACCTAGGTGCACTCTATGTTGGAAGTTCTACATGCCATCTTGACGGGACCTAGATGCACTTTCTATTTGACCTGCACGCATTCGAGATCTATTCTAGATGTGACCTAGAAGCATTCAATGTTGATTTTTCTGTCTGTCTGTCTATTTATCTATCTATCTATCTATCTATCTATCTATCTATCTATCTATCTATCTATCTAT
>NW_004797838.1:10730-13858 GCF_000002075.1 Aplysia californica
CCCCACCTCCCACCCCCTTTGATCTTTACCTTAAATTTTAAACTTTAAAAACTTGTTTATTTAAGCATACAATAAAGAAATTGATCTACCTGAACCGTCAAATTATATATTTACAACTTTAACCAATCAAAATAATTAAAACTAAACAGATTGGATATCACAGCTTGGAAAATTAACAAAGCAAAAAGGTTGGCATACCATCTCAGCTTGGAAAAAATAAATATCAAATAAATCTTTCCTCTTTTCCCGAACCTTTTAGCGCATCATGGTTGACGTCAGCTTTGTAAGGATCCCCTCCCCTTCCCTCCCACGTCAACTTTTGTCAACTTTTCACCCCACCCCCCTCTTCCCATGTCAACTTTTGTCCTTTTCCCTCTCCCCCCCTCCCCCTCTGAGCTGACGTCATTGTGAACGGTCCAAAGTAGCCGCAGCAGCAACGGCAACACCGATGAAAATAGAAAAAAACAACAACGAAAACAACAACAACAGCAATAAAAACGAAACAACAACAACAACAACAGCAATAAAAATAACAGCAGCAGCAGCAGCAGCAGCAACAGCAGCAGCAACAGCAGCAGCAACAACAACAACAACAACACACAAGTGGGTGGTTAGCGGGTGCTCTGGTGTGGTTTGCTCCTTCTTTCCAATAGAAAAAAATCTATCGTCTCTATCTCCCCTCTTTCTTTTTTTTTTGTGTTTGTTACTCTCTTGTAGCACCTTTAATCTTCAGCACTTATGTGACCTTATTGTGTTTTTAGTTTTAGTTTTCGTAAGCGTTTTACGGCACTTGCAACACAACAAGGTCATATAAGTACCGAAGATTAGAGGTGTTACAAGAGAGTAACAAACACAAAAAAGAAAGAGGGGAGATAAAGAGGATAGATGTTTGATAGGAAAGAAGACGTAAATCACACCAGAGCACCCGCCAACTACCCACCCCTCCCCCCTCTGAGCTGACGTCATTGTGAACGACCCCAAAGTAGCCGCAGCAGCCACGGCAAACATGGATGAAAAAAGCAAAAAAACAACAACAACGAAAACAACAACAGCAGCAACAACAATAACAGAAGCAGCAACAACAACAACAGTAACAACAACAACGACATCAACAGCAGATACAATAACAGCAGCAACAAAAACAACCACAATAACAGCAGCAACAATAACAACCACAATAACAGCAGCAACTATAGCAACAATAATAACAACAACAGCAACAACAACAAAAACAACAACACACCAGCAACCACCACTACAAAAGGATTATCATTTAAATCAAAGAAGTGGAACATTCTGGGGTCAGCGCCCTTGTTCTTGGGGTCAGATGAGACACAAAAAAAGGGGGCGTGGTGAAGTGGGAGCGAGCAGGGCCGATGGAGCGCAGAGAGGAGGGGGGGGGGCTGTTATTGTAAAGAGCAGAGCCCCCCTGCCACAATTAACATGGAAAGGCCTTTGACTTTGAGCAGCGAGCAGGGGTAATGATTTTCACCCACACCCACCCCTCCACCTCCCTCCCACCCCTTTGCATTCAACAACAACAACAACAATAACAAGAAGTAAAATAATAATAATAATAATAATAATAATAATAATAATAATAATAATAATAATAATAATAATAATACAACAATCAGTCAGTCATCTCTTTAGTTTAAGTAAGAGTTTTAAGGCATTTGCAATACAATGAGGTTAAATTAGTTCCGAAGATTAGAGGTGTTACTGGTGAGTAACATACCGTGCGAAAATGGAGAAAAGATATGAGTGAGAGATGTTGGACAGATTATTGATTAATTGATAATTAATATTACTGTTATCAATAATAACAACCATCATCATCATCATCTTTTTAACTTTGATTATCAGATCTATATTTTCATCTACAGCTGTAACCAAACATTCCATGACTAACCAGAACAGTACAGAGGTCTACGAACGCTCAGACAAGACAATCAAACTGTAACAACACACACAAACAAGCACGCATTGAATGGGGAAAAAACACCCGCCATAGAAACATGAGATCTAATACACTCATAGGGGGAACGTTCAAGCAGTCAACGAACTCCGGAGACCGATCGACACAGCCGTGCCAGCCTACGACATGCTCGCTCGTCTCTTCAACTTCAACAACTCAAAGGCTCGCCACTCGTCAGCAGGCAGGTTAAAAAGCGTTCCGAAGGAATCCTCTCACCAATTCTTGCATTGTGTATTCCTTTAGCAATAGTTAGTATTAGCGGCTAAGACATAACTGTGGATTGACAGTTCATCAGCCTGGTTCTCACCCCTTAAAACGACGACAACAACAATTAGTTTTAGTTTTAGTAGAGGTTTTACCACGCTTGCAACTGCATAAGGTTATATGAGCGCCAGAAGATTAGAGGTGTTACAAGAGAGTAACAAACATAAAAAAGAAGAAGGAGAGACAAGGACGATAGCTGTTTTATAGGTTAGAAGAACCAAACCACACCTGAGCACCCCCCCAACCACCCACAACAACAATTATAACAATGTAAAAAAAAGAAATTACAACAGACAATTACAATACAATAAATAGGACTATAACAACAGTACACAACAATAATAACAACAGCAGGCAACATACAATAACTACAATAGAAACAACAACAACAAAGACGACAACGATGACGACGACAACGGATACAACAATTAGGTAAGTACTTGTTCTTATCTAAGTAGACCTACTTCTTCTAAATGTGTCTCTAGACCTACATCTTGGCAGTATCATTATCATGTGTGCAATAAATCAGTTCCGGTAGTGGAATGGAAAAGGTAAAAATAAAGGTCATCACTCTCCCTTCCTCCCACAAGGAAAGAACAAACACAGCTTGCAGAACATTATGTGTACCTTAGTTCTAGACAGACACAGTGGCAGAGAGAGGTCTTCATAATATGAATGAGCAGAATTGATGTGTATTGATGGAAGACGATTGGAAGGGAAGAGAGAGGGGAGGGGGGAGAGAAGAGACAGACTGACGACAGACAGACAGAGAGAGGGGGGGAGAGAGGGCGAGAGAGAGGGTGTGTGTGTGAGAGAGAGAGAGTGTGTGTGTGTGTGTGTGAGAGAGAGAGAGAGAGAGAGAGAGTGTGTGTGTGTGTGTGTGTGT
>NW_004797838.1:13958-15680 GCF_000002075.1 Aplysia californica
GAGAGAGAGAGAGAGAGAGAGAGAGAGAGAAAGATCAAGACAGAGATCAGATGGAAACAGAGACGGAGACAGACAGACATTCTAAAGGCATATATTTATTTCGAATGCATTCTAGAAGCGTCCTAGACTGATAGACAAACAGACGTCTAACCGCGTTCTCCTTCTGCAAGTAGCGAACTGTTTTGCCAGAGGTTTCCTATCGTAACAAGCCCGAGCTCCCGGCTTTCCCGTCCAGCCTCCGGTCATTCACCTCAGAGGGTACGAAGAGGTCACCAAACGGACGAGCTAATCTGCCGGTGTTTTGTGGAAAACCAGATCACTCGGTGAACCAGAGGAACAGAACCCATGAATTCAGTAGTTCGGAACAGATTTTAAGAGGTCAATGCTCATCAATAATGCAGTTTAACATTAGATCTACATCTGGGAAAGGGGAATATGGAGCAACGACTGGCCTTACTTTTGGAAGCAGAAAGATCTTATTTGCATTACAATGTATTTGCATAATATACAAGCACGAATGTTATACAAGAAGACACAATTATAGTTATAATATATAATATACGGGGGGCGGGGGGCGGAGGACGGGGGGCGGAGGACGAGGAGAGGGAGTGGGGTGCAAAGTGCAAAGGTAGGAATGCAGTTCTGAAAAAGAAAACACGAACATTACAGTTATCAAACACAGGCAAACTTGGCGCTCATATGACCTTAATGCAGTTGCAAGCGCCGTAAAACCTCTACTAAAACTAAAAACCCAAGCAAAAGAATTATGTAGCAAATTCCATGTCATAACAAGCACAAGAAAGACCTGGCTGGGTGGGGTTAAAATAGTCCAAGAACAACATGCCATATGTCAATCACAGACGCCACACACTTTAAAAAGCACAGGACCGAAACCTGCACCTCCCCTCCACATCCGAAGGATACCGGAGGTAGAAGAAAAGTACAAAAATAACAGTAAGCAACAAACACAGCCTTAATAACCCCTCAAATACTCCAACTGTTTGTGGTCTGTATTCACCCACTGATCTAATGACCTGGATGAATTAAGTACCGCACAGTTTTACAACAATTGTGTTACACTTACTGTACTCTTACTCTTTTGTTTTAGTGAGTGTTCTATGGCCCTTGCAACACAATTAGGTCATCTAAGTGCCGAAGATTAGATGTGTTTTAATAAGAGAGTTAACAAACACAAAAAGAATAAGGACAGAAAAGGATGATAGATGTTTGATAGGAAAGAAGGAGCAAACCACACTAGAGCACCCACCGACCACTCGCAATTCTTACTTTTTTGTGAGTGTTTTACAGCACTTGCAACACAATTAGGTCATATAAGTGCTGAAGATTAGAGGTGTTATAAGAGAGTAACAAACCAAAAAAAGAAAGAGGACTAATAAGGATGATAGAGCAAACCCCACCAGAGCACCCACTGACCACCCGCTATTCTTACTTTGGCAACCCCCTGTAAAGAAAGAAGATAATGAAAACCTCACACTGGAACAGACGTTGTTAGTCTGGTGCACACGTGAGTGTAGATTCTGGGAAAGGGTAGAGGGGAGGGCTCAGACAGTTACAGTTTGTGAAATGAAAAGTAAGCATTTATTTGAGAAGAAGGAGGCGGAGTAAAAGGGGGGGGGGTGCTGGAGAGTGAGTACAGGTGCAGTGAGATGAAGTGGTGAAGTATGTGTGTGTGTGTACGTGTGTGTGTGTGTGTGTGTGTGT
>NW_004797838.1:16277-17873 GCF_000002075.1 Aplysia californica
CCCCGCTTCAATTTCTCCTTTTCAACCATCTCCCCCACACCACCCCACCCCACCCCTCCACCCTCCCCTTCCTCCTCCTCACCTCCTCCTCAACCTGTACATTCGTGAACCTGCGTCATTTAGTTCCCACGGCTTGCCTTGCCGACCTTTACCCTTTACCTTTACCTTGGTTCCAAGGGGCGAGAAAAGTGAAATTTTAGAGGTTATAAAACTAGAAGAACTGTTTCACATTGAAAAGAGTGCAAGAACGAACCATATCGTACCACAACGGCTTCTACCCGGCCTATCAGGGCCATCCCGGGCTGGGATAGATCTACGACATCTCGACAGTAAGACCTAGATATATATATATAAAATTTGGGGAATTCCCCACCATACTTTTCAATTGGATTGTGAGACAAGTGTTATAGAAGCTACCGTACTTTACGTAGACGAGGACACATCCTCCACAACAGTTTTACTTTCGGAAACAAAACATAATAATATGAATTCTACGAATTTAATATTGCGGAGCAATTCCACACCCACATGAACCCACATACTATGCCAAAATGAAAATAAAAAGACAGACATACAAGAAACTAAAGCTGAATTGAAAAATAAAACATGGCAGACAGAAGCAAATAAATGTTTAAAGTTGAATGTCAAACAGATTTCTGTTGGTTCTAAGGGCTGTAAGTGGGGGTGTGGAATTCCCCCACCTTCCCACGCTCGATAAGAATCCTCCCCATTCTGGAATCGAACTCGGATCGGGGGCTTTCGTGGCCTAGAGGTTAAGGTGTTCGCCTCTAAATCAATTATAGATCTAGGTCCTAGGTTCAAATCCTAATAATGACGGAAAATTTTCTCCTTTCGCCTCCTTTCCTGCTGTCTAACGATATCCTGTCGTCTGCTTTCGTCTCCACTTTCTGGCCCCACCCCTTCCATCTTCTCCTTTGCCCGCTCCTATGGGCCCCTGACTCTTTCTGCAGCCTTTCTACTGCTACTCCTTGGCTCCATCTTACTGCTGTCGTTCAGCCACACCCCTGATCTTCAGGTAGGAAAGATCTACACCTAGCCTTCTCGGACCTTATGCAGTTGCGAGCGCCCTAAAACACTTACAAAGAAAAAACAAAACAAAACAAAAAGGAGGAACTCGGATCTTTTGGGTACAAAGACAAAAATCCTAACCACTACACCAAAGACGCTGGTGTTTGTCTCTAAGTAATTCATTAGGTGTACTTAGTGGGTGGTTGGCGGGTGCTCTGGTGTGGTTTGCTTCTTCTTTCCTATCAAACATCTATCGTCCTTATCTTTCCTCCTTCTTGTTTTGGGTTTGTTACTCTCTTGTAACACCTCAAATCTTCGGTCACTTATGTGACCTTATTGTGTTGCATGAGCAGTTAAAACTCTTGTTACAAAAAAAAATGTACCCTACATAATTTGAGCACATTAGTTCCCATCACACAAGCCCATGAGCTCGCCATGCGCCACCCACTGGCCACAAGGCAGAGACACGTGACCCATAACTAGAGCAGAGATTCTAGGTCGTGAAGGACAAGTGTGGCATCGTGGGAAAATCAGGCGCTCGTTAAAATAATGTAATCGAAGAAACTG
>NW_004797838.1:19103-20443 GCF_000002075.1 Aplysia californica
TGGGGTGTACGTGTGCTCTCTTTGTAACTTTGTGTTTTATATAATATTATATATATTTCTTGATTAATTATTCATCATCAGTGTCGTTGGGGGCTCTCGTGGCCTAGAGGTTAATGTGTTTGCCTCTCATTCTAAGGTCTCAGGTTCGAATCCGCGTAGCGACGGAAACATTATTTTCTTCTCAAAAGCTGTCCCCTTTCACCTCCTTTCCTGCTCTCTAGCAATGTTCTGTCGTCCTCCCCCTCACCTCCTTTAATTGCCCACTCCTCTGGGCTCCTGACTCTTTCTGCAGCCTTTCTACTGTTGCAAGTTGCGCACGTTAAAGATCCCTTGGTGGTCTAAAATCGATAAGAGTAGGCTTCGGCCGCCACCCAGGCAAAATTCAAAATTTTGCCACCAACTGAAAATGTTTGGTGTGTCTCGCGCGCTCATATGACCTTATGCAGTTGCGAGCGGCGTAAAACACTTACTAAAATATTTTTAAAATCATGTTTTTTGGTACTGCAGAGTGATGTAAAGCAAATAAGATGTGCTGTTGTATACGTACTTTGTTTACATCACTTTCTATTTGACTGCATCTTCTTGCTGTTTCACATTTTGCACAGACAGAGACAGACAGACAGAGAGAGAGAGAGAGACAGAGAGACAGAGAGACAGAGAGACAGAGACAGAGAGACAGAGAGACAGAGAAAGAGACAGAGACAGAAAGGGAGAGAGAGAGAGAGAAAGAGAGAAATAATGTATTTAGATTAAGGGATTCACACTAGGCATCAGTTGCTTCAACGATGACAGGAGTGCCACACACAGTATTTAGCATCAGCTGCTATTTACTAACAAAGGAGGCATTTTACAATGCTCCAAGAAATGACAACACAAAGTTCCAAACGGCGTTGTCATAACAATGGTAACGAGCTATAACTTTAACGCATGCGCATACCATCGCAAATCGAGAATGGCGATTGTTGTGATTGCTTGACAGCTGACACTTTGCAAGAGGTAACGAGAGTATGTTTTCCTCTACTCTAATGTCACAAGTGAGTCTCACAGCGCCTGCATTGTTTCGTTGACATTCTGTAAAGCCGCTACGGAATTTCTATTTACCGTTGAATTGCTAATCGATGGGAAGATAATTATACGATCTAATTCCTGTTGAAAGTTGGGGATTTGTGGAGGTACTTCTGCTGTGTAGATTCAGTGATTAATACAGTCAATGTTTGCACAAAAATGTGACATTGATAGGAACAAAGTAACGCACGCAAGACTGGTGTCAACAATGATGGATGGCGTTTTTGGCGACTGAATGTGTGTGTGTGTTTGTGTGTGTGTGTGTGTGTGTGTGT
>NW_004797838.1:22359-24050 GCF_000002075.1 Aplysia californica
GGGGGGGGCAGTGACTAGACTATACGACAGGTCTGTTGCTTCAGTCTTCTGTTAATGTTTACAAAATCTGACAAAAAACCTGTTGTGTATGATAATGAAGCTCCCCTAACAAAACTTTCCGTGCTCAAAACACATCAGCTCATTGTCCATTTTCTGCTTGACAACGTCTTCTTGCTGTGCATGTAAATGTTAGCTGTACATGCCTGTCTGTTTTTGGGGGTATTTTTTAGCAAGTGTTTTACAGCACTTGCAACACAATAAGGTCATACAAGTGCAGAAGATTAGAGGTGTTACAAGAGGGTAAGTGTTTTACGGTTTTGCAACACAATAAGGTCATATAAGTGCTGAAGATTAGAGGTGTAACAAGAGAGTAACACACACAAATAAGAAGAACGAGGGGAGATAAAGATGATAGATCTAGATGTTTCATAGGAAAGACGGAGCAAACCACACTGGAGCACCCGCCAACCATGCACCCACCTGTCTCTTTTGAGCGTGTGTGTGTGTGTGGAGTGGGGGGGGGGGTTGTTGTTTTGGTTGTTTTTTGTTGTTTTTTTTGTTTTGTTTTGTTTGTTGTTGTTGTTTGTTTTTTTGTTTTTTGAGGGGGGTTGTTTTGATTCGTTTTTGCTCTCGCTAGAGTTGAACGTCCGACAAAACACGGGCTGTCATTTAGAAATACAAGTAGAGAGGAGAGTCACTGGGGCCGTTGTTGGAGAAAGCAAGGAGGAAGGTACATGGATGATGGGGATAGAGTTGATCTGAGTGTAGACACACACAACTTTTATTATTGTACCATAAGAGGTATGTAGGCAAGGGGACATGACCACCATAATAAAAAGGAGAAGATGGAGATGGATTGGGCATGTTCTGAGAAGAGAACCAGACTCTATTGTGAAGACTGCCCTCCTCTGGACACCCGAAGGAAATCGCAAGAGGGGCAGACCCAAAGTGACCTGGAGATGCACAGTAGAGTCTGAAATGAAGTCCTGGAATCATTCGTGGGGGACGTTGACCAAGATGGCCCAAAACAGAGCTGGAGATCCTTTGTTGCCCTAAACGCCAGATGGCGTAACGGGTAGTAAGTACGTAAATAAGAGGGGTTATACCATCCACCGCCACCCCCACCCCCACACACACACATACACATACACTAACGCACACTCACCCTTTCCGTCTCCCAACTTTTGTAACTTTTCCTCTTTTCTTCCACCTCAACCGCCCCTCCTCCCCTTTCGCCCTCTATCTCTATTCTCCTTCCTTTCTCCCTTTCATTTACCCCATAGTCTCCCATTCTGTTCCTCTTCTCCAACCCCTTCCCCCCTCCACCAGTCTCCCATCCTCTTCCAATCTCACGCAGTCTTCTGCCCCTCCTCCCCCTTCCCCTCTTTTATTCTATACCTTAGTAGAGTACATGTCCTGTGGCGAGAGCAAAGAAGACAAAAGACGGAGGGAAGGAACGAGAAGGAAGACAATACATTCAAGAAAGTATCACTCGATCACCTTACATGAACATTTAACAAGCTTTCTCAAGGCTGACAGACTTCACTTTCCCTTTTGACTCGTATTTCTTTCTGTTTTGGGGCATAGGTTATAGCAAGCAATACACTGAGTAAAAATAAGTGAAAAGATCACAGTAATAATATGAAATTAGTACATGCTGTTGCAATGGTAGGTTCCTGTAGTGTGGAAGG
>NW_004797838.1:24982-27063 GCF_000002075.1 Aplysia californica
AAGGAGAAGGGGGGAATAGAGAGGAGAGGGTGCGGGGGTGTAAAGGAGAACAGAAGGGAGGAGAAGAGGAGAGGGGGTAGGTGGAGGAGATGGAGGTGGGAGGAAGGAGAGAGCCACAAGGGACAAGAAAGGAGGAAAGGGAAGAGAAGAGAGGAGAGGGGAGGAGAAAGGATGAGAAGATCTAAGAGAAGTTGGGAGAAGATAGGAGAGAAGAGAGGAGAGAATGGATGGGGGGGGGGGTAGGAGAGGGCTGCGGGTGGAGAGGGGGTTCGGGGAGGGAGAGGAATGGAGGGGAGAGAATAGTGGAAGGGTGTGGGTGGAGAGGGGAGAGAGGAGGAAGGAATAGGTGTAGATAGACTTAGAGAGAGGAGGGAGGAGGAGAAGGAAGGGGAGGAGAAAGGTGTGGGTGGATGGGAGGAGAGGGGTGTGGGGTTTAAGGAACAGGTGCTGAGCAATACTGTAACAGTCATCGCTCTGCTAGATGAGGGAGGGTCTTGGGCTGGGTAGAACTGGGTTTGGCCAGATGGAAGAAAGGCCGAAATTATCTAAGACATCCAGTCCATTGTCAAGGGGAAAAGTGGTTGTCTTAGACAGGTGGATAGTGGGTGTCTTGTGCAGTGTCGTTGTAATGTAAAAAAAAAAACGCAAATAGGATTAATAGGAAGTGGTCGTTTAAACAGTTTTTTAAAAGTTTTCGTAAGAGTTTTACGGCACTTGCAACACAATAAGGTCATATAAGTGCCGAAGATTAGAGGTGTTACAAGAGAGTAACAAGCAGAAAAAAAGAAGGAGGGGAGATAAAGACGATAGAAGTTTGAGAGGAAAGAAGGGGCAAACCACACCAGAGCACCCACCAACCACCCACCGAAATTATCTAAGACACCCAACCTGTCTTAGACAGGTGGATAGTGGGTGTCTTGCGCAGTGTCGTTGTAATGTAAAAAAATCGGAAGGGTGAAACGGAAAATAAATGGGATTAATAAAATAGGATTAATAAGAAGTGGTCGTTTCTACAATTTGGTTGTCTTATACAGGTAGCCGTTGATAGAGCTGGTTGGACTGTGACCTGTCATCACACCACCAGAGCACCCGCCAACCACCCACTTGTTGTTGCGGTTTTTGGGGGGGGGGTTGGTTGTTTGTTGTGGGGTTGTTGTTGTTTTTTTGTTTTTTTGTTTTTTTTGTGGGGTGTTTTTTTTTTTTTGGGGGGGGGGCGTTGCCTGTAATTAGAGTCTGCTTCTCATTTTTGTTGGCGTTCAGGGTGTCTGTATATCTTGTGTGTGTTTGTATGTGTGGGTGTGTGGGTGTGTGTGTGTTTGTGTGTGTGTGTGTGTGTGTGTGTGTGTGTTTGTGCGTGTGTGCTGGGGAGGGGAGTGTGTGTGAGAGTTTTATTCTATTTTTTTAAAAACATGTTTACTGTTGATCTTTACCTTGTTTTTGTTGTTGTTGTTGTTTTTTTTTATTGTCTTGTTGTTTCTGTTGTCTTGTTGTTTTTGTTGTTGTTGTTGTTTGTTGGCTTAGTGGGTGGGGTGCGGGGTGGGGGGTGAGGAGGGAGCTTATTTTGCTGTTCATAGACTCCCACCCATCCCTGATATTTCTTTTAAATTCCAAACTGATACCATTACATTTAGGTTTGTCATAATAATCCTATTGTCGTTGTTTTTGACTAATCGTGCTTACTTCCTGGGTCACTGTTGGAAATGTCCGATTCCAGCTTTTTGTTTGACTTTTGACGTCTTTCCTCCTTTGTAAATATTGTAAATGTCAAAACCAGAAATAGCAATACATTGTTGATCTATGTTGTGTTCACAGAAATAACGATACTAAACATCTATGTTGTGTTATGCTCCCTCGCGCGCGTGGGAGTAGGAGGTGGCTTGCTTACGTCTGCAGTATGATAGCACAGGGGGAAGTGTGTGTGAGCACTCGCACTTAACCAAGATCTGCTCACACAATTACCCTCTTTTCTCTGTCAGGGGGTTTATTAGTCTTTCTCTCTGAGTCTCTGAGTCTCTGAGTCTCCCTATCTGTCTTGCTCTCTGTCTCTCTCTGTCTCTCTCTCTCTCTCTCTCTCTCTCTCT
>NW_004797838.1:31363-32990 GCF_000002075.1 Aplysia californica
GGGGGTTGGTAGCCTACCTTTTGTCCTGTCTGGGAAAATCCCCGGCACCAGCTGATCAAGGGCAGGCTCAGACCTGATGGTAATCCTTGAGCCTTCCTTGAGCCTTGCGTTCTAAAAGTCGGCGGCCTCAAGGGAGTGGTGGCGACAGAGCGATACCTCCAACAACAGGAGATTATGATAACCGTTATATATAAGGATTATGAGAGGACGTGTCATCGCCGCCGTCATTTAATATTGTCGTATGTCAAAATTTCGATTTAAAAAATTATTTTTTTAAAGAAATCAAGTGTGTTGTAGAGTTTAATAAGGCGCAGCGATTAGCCCTAGTTTCATTCCTCTTTTTAAGATAGCAGAGGATTTAGACAGATGACACATTTTGTATTAAGATAGTGTCATGAGCGAAATATAACATGTCGTTCTTGCTTCTCCTGAAAAACCACGTATTTCGACGTACGACAGTGATTAATGATGGGGACAATAATAATAATAATAATGTAGTTTACAGTAATCCTTCGATATTAATGCGTGTACATTGTATTTGTAAAATACAGTCGAATCCGCTCTTCCGGCCACCTGTCCAAGACAGTCGCCGGTACAAACGACTAACGACGACTTCCCTATTCTCGCCCCCCCTCCCCCCGCTTAAAAAAAAAAAGAAGTATTATAATGGCACTGTTCAAGACGCCCATCTGTCTAAAACAACCACTGTCCTTCCCTATAGTGTGTGGTCGTCTTGTATAATTGGTCGCTTTTAAGGACAAGCGGGCTAACCCAGATTTCTGGGGTTTCCAGAAATCTTGACCTACATCAAAAGTGGACATTGTCCTACCTATAGACATCGAGGAGAAGTTTGGTTTCATTGGTGTGCATATTTGTTTGGTCATAGAGAAAACTCTCCTTGTCTTCTAAAGACACTGAACGAGGGGCAAAAACTTTACGTTTGATTTTCTCAAAACAGTATTTTTCGGTATTTCGGTATTTTTTCAGTATTTTTTCCCGTGTGCTTAAAAGCGATCAATTGCGACTGTACATTTACTGGCGTTACTCTCATTCAAAAGGTCATTGGGTTCGCGTGGGGTCATGTCATTGTTTGTGCTGACATATGTAATGTAATCGGATTGTGTTTGTGAGTGGGGGGACATGGAAGGGGGACAGGAGGGGAATGAGGGGGAGGAGGAGGAGGTGGAAGAGGAGGAGGAGGCGGGGGAGGAGGAGGAGTATCGGAAATGACGAGAGGGAACAGACAGACAGACAGACAGACAGACAAACAGACAGGCAGACAGTATGACAAAGATAAAAGAAAGAAGGACTAAATGAAAGTCACAGAGAGAGAGAGAAAGAAAGAGAAAAGAGGGGAAGGAGGGGGGGGTGAAGAGCGGAAAAGGGAAAGAGAGAACGAAATAGATAGATAGAGAGAGAGATAGGAGAGGAGAGAGAAAAGGACAGAGACAAAGAGAGACGAGAGGGAAAAGGAGAGGGGAGACGGACAGTTTCAAAGTTGATAGATCGTCTGCTTTTTTTTTTTGATTTTTTTTTTGGGATGGCTTTTTGTTTATGCTTGTCTAGTGCCGGGCCCTCTAGACTTCGACACAACGCAATATAACACACAACTCGTAGCGACCCCCCC
>NW_004797838.1:34758-35075 GCF_000002075.1 Aplysia californica
CCCCCCCCACCACCTCTCTCCCTCCCTCATGTCGTATTTTCCTGTAGGCTGACCCAATTTCCTGACGTTTCGTGGCAAGGCAAGGCCAGGTCAGTCCCAATAACTCTGCATCGATCGCCGACCTTCCAGGGACACTCCAGAAGGAAATATTCGATCTTGCAACACAACAAAATATGGTTTAAAGGTTTAAAAAAAAAAAAGAAAGGAGAGAGGGGTGGATTTGTGTGAATTCAAGGATTCTGCTAGTCAGTTAGGGTGGGAGTGTCGGAGTGGGGGGGGATGATTCAGGGGTTCTTTTGGTTGGCTGGGTATGTGTG
>NW_004797838.1:37336-38794 GCF_000002075.1 Aplysia californica
TACCCTTCATTTTGCTCAAATTGAGTTAAAAGGAGCTCGCCGAATAAACAAGAAATGCGTCAGTGAACGTTCTGGGATACCTGGATACCGTGGATACCTGGATACCCTGGATACCTGGATACCTGGAGGTCTCATCTCTGACTCAGAGGTTGACATGTAATGACCCTCCATCTTTCACGGTCGCGAGCTGCCGCTGCACATTCTGCCATTCCAGACCAGTCCATCTTCCTATGTTGTTGATCCATGTTATTCTTTACCTTCCTCTGGCCCTCCTGCCCCATATCTTTCCTTCAAGTCAAGCACCTCTTTCACAATGGTCTCGTGTCGTTTTAAGTTGCTATCTATCATAAAACAAACTTGTGTTCTTTTCCACACGCATTTTCAACTTATTTTTCCTACATTTAAAAAAATTAATTAACATTTCCTAATTCCTGACAATGTCACCGAAATACAAATAATCCCATAAAAAGACCTTGCATCATCAGGTGTTTCATAGTCTGTTCACATTAGGCCTGTAGAAGTTATTTCTGGGTTTTCCTTCACCATTAAAGAACTCACTAGAATCCTGATTTGGACCAGCGGAAAGGTCAGAACTTCAACTGTCAAAGAGATGAAAAGCTTTTTTTTCTGGCTTTTAGGATTGGCGGGTCCTTAACCCCATCCGTACGTCGTGTTTTACTATCGTGTCCATACGACGTGGGGAACTCTGTGATACCACTTTCCAAAGAGGAAATTTACACGTTAATCCCATCCGTACGCTTTGCATAGCAGTCTGTCAAAATGATTTTTTGAGAAATACTGAAAGTTTTAAAGAGATCTTCGCACTAGAAGTATTGTAAAATGTGAAGAATACACTCCCGGAGGTACAAAATTACCCTAGGGCGTACGGATAGGGTTAAAAAGCGCGCAAGGCAAAGCTGGATACGTGTTCAGACGGATCTGACCGCGTCAGTGGTGTAGCGGTATTGCCGCTTAGCCGACGCACGTAGGACTAGGAGACCCGAGTTCAATTCCGTGCGGGGAGAATTTTCATTGAGTTTGAGTATCTCGGTCTTTCTGCTGGGGTGTTGTATCCCTCTCAGCCCGGGTTGGCCGCGACAAGCAAGTCTGAAGCCCGTCTCCTAAATGGGTCTAAGTTGTGTCGATGGGGGTGTAAAATACCTACATTAAAAAGTCGAATTTAGTTCAGTTTTAATAGAGGTTTTACGGCGCTCGCAACTGCATGAGGTCATATGAGCGCCAAAAGCCGAGTTTGAAAGTAGAGTAGAGCAAAAACTGAAAAGAACGCGGAGTCGAGGACAGGGGGGACTGGTGTCTGTGAGGTAATGGTTCGACTCCGACTCTTCTTTGCTGGACGCGGAAGACATGGGTTCGATTCCCTGAGCCGTCTAATTTGTTTAAGTTTGTATTTATTTATCTATTTATTTATTTATTTATTTATTTACAGGTAACCTCCGT
>NW_004797838.1:38969-40626 GCF_000002075.1 Aplysia californica
TTGTTTATTTATTTATATATTTATTTATGTATTTACTTATTGGTACCTCCACTTTTCTGTATGCATCCTACACAGCATGATACAGATACCAGCAGAGAAGACGGCACGCCCAAAAGCCCCACAACAAGCTGGTGTGCTCACACACACAAACAGGCCATCAAACTGACAGGAAATCGATCACAATAACCCGATGACAGCGCTTCGATCACGTACACTTGGTCACCCTCACTGCTGGGGAGACGGAGGATGCTGTTTAGGTTAGTTTATGGACGAGTCTTAGAGCACTTGCAACATAATTAGATTATAGAACAGCCGAAGATTAGAGGTGTTACAAGAGAGTAACAAACACAAAAAAAGAAAGGGGGGGGGGGGTAGAGACGTCAGATGTTTGATAGGAGAGAAGAAGCAAATCCCACCACAGCACCTGCCAACCACCCACGTACACAAGTTTTACGGCACTTGCAACACAATAAGGTCATATATAAGTGCCTAAGATTAGAGATGTTACAAGAGAGTAACAAATACAAAAAGGAGGGGAGATAGAGACGATTGATTTTTATAGGAAAGAAGGACTTCAAGGAGCAAACCACACCAGAGCACCGGCCAACCACCCACGCTGTTTAAGTTAGTTGAAGTACGAGTTTTGCGGCACTTGCAACATAATTACAAGTGTAGATCATTTTATTATGAATTGGGGGGGGGGGGTAGATGTGTTACTGCAAGAGCGTAACATGCAAAGACAAGAAGGATGAGAGATAAGGGTGATATGTGTTTGAAAGGAAAGAAGGTGCAAACAACACCAGAGCACACATCAACCGCTCACAAACTTTAAAAAAATTCCGCCCATATCAACATAATTTAGGTCGCTTAGGAGACGGTTTGTTTGTTTGCTTGTTGGAGAAGTCCACGCCACGTAATAACGGCCATTTAGTGCAGATGGACAAAGAAACGGAGAAAAAAGAGCAGAAGTCAGACCTATCAGTGGGTGACCTATCACCCTCACCAAAGGCGGATATCGACGTCTGTGGTGTAGCGGTTAGCCACTTCGCCGTCACATACAGATGACTCCGAGTTATATTACCGAGTGGGGAATTTTTTTTTTTTTACGAGCATCTCGGTCTTTCTGCTGGGAGAATATTGTTGTATCCTTTCCAACCCAGCGTGGCCCTGACAGGCAGGGTCGGAAGCCTGCCTCCTAAATTATTAATATTATCTCAATTGCGTTGATAGAGGCGTAAAGATATATGATTTAAAAAGGCAGATTGCAACATACAATGTATCATTTATGTATGCAATGGCGTTGAAAGCTCCAACCAACCTAGAATTGTGTTCCTAGTTCTTATCTGATGGTATCGCCAGAGGCATGCCTAGGGTTTTGTTACAAAATTAAACACACTTCTTCTTATCTTTCCTTCCTTCCTCCCATGAACAAGTTTGCTCTAGCAAAGAGAAGAAACGAAACAAAGCACAGAATTACAATGTGCATCGCTCGAGGCAGAATTAGTGTTGTTACTTGTTACAAATATTATCTTCCCTTCCTTCCATGCATTACTAAGTTTCCCCAGGATAGATAAGATCCGGAGCTAAGGACAGAACCGAGTCGCTTGACGCACGGCACTATGTGTGTTACAAATATTATCTTTCCTTCTCCCCCCCC
>NW_004797838.1:40726-48097 GCF_000002075.1 Aplysia californica
CCCCCCCTCGAAAAAAAACCCAGCTTCCCGGCCTTTCGCTTCGTTTTGTTTGGGTAAAGAGAAGTACATGGACAGAAAAATTGTAGTGCTGGGAAAAGGGTAAGGCAGACAGAAACAACAGAGGGAAAGTAAAGAAGTAGGACCTACCAGTGGCACCCTTAACCCACCCACACAGACAGACAGACAGAAAGAAACAGCAAAGGGAAAATAAAGAAGTAGGACCTACCAATGGCGCCCTCCAACCACCCACACAGACAGACAGACAGAAAGAAACAAGAAGTGAAGAAATAGATGGATAAAAGATAAGAATGCTTTTTACAGTCGGATCCAGGGGGGTAATCGACAAACTACGAAGGAAGAATGTCAACATCATAATGGGAGATGCCAATGCCAAGATTGGCCAAGACGACGTAGGTTATGAGGGAATCATGGAACAACATGGCTTGAGACAAATGAATGAGAACGGTGAGCGATTTGCAAATACATGTATCTGTGCTTTCAACAGTTTTGTAATTGGGGGCTCTGTTTTTCCTCACAAGAGGATCCACAAGGCTACTTGGCTATCGCCAGTGGGAGTGACGGAGAACCAGATCGATCATTTTTGTATCTCTCGTAGGTTCAGGCGTTCAGTGGAAGAAGTCACAGTACAGAGAGGGGCAGACGTTGGATCGGATCATCATCTGCTGTTAGCAAAACTCAAGCTTCGTCTCAAAAAGCACGGAATCAGAACAAGAACCAAAAGAACGAAGTTCCAAGTAACTCTCTTAGATGGACACAAGAACGAGGAGTTTCAACTGCAGTTGAGGAACAGATTTCAACCCTTGACAGATCTTGGTGAGGACATGGAGGTGGAGATACACTGGACCAAGGTCAAAGAAGTCTTTACTTATGTCAAGAAATACTCCGTGAGAAGAAATTGGAGCATAAGGAATGGATTAACCAACAGCCGTTGGATTTGATTAGCATTATAAGACAATTGAAAGCAGAGACAAATGCAAGTAGAACAAGGGGATCAAAAGCGGACGCACTGGAGCAGTACAGGACAACAGCTAAAGATGTAAAGATATCATTTAAAAAAGACAAGGAGGAATTCATGAACAGGCTGGCAGAGAGGGCAAAGGAGGCAACAGCGGGAGGAAACATGCGAATCCTTCACCAGACAGCAAAGACTCTTTCTTGTAGGGGAAAACAGAAGTAACAGTATTGGACCAAGAGGGAAAACAACATTTTTGGAAAAGAAGCTCAGTCAAGATAATGGGTAGAGCATTTCAACAGTCTTCTGAACAGACCACCACCAAGTAACCTGCCAAACATCCTGCCAGCAAGAAATGAGTCACCAATCTTCTGTGATGCCCCATCGAAACAAGAGATTATGGATGCCATTAAGAAGCTGAACAACGGTAAAAAAGGCCGGTCCTAATCAGATTCCACCACAGGCCCTAAAAATATATGCCAATGTGACGGCAGACCTCCTTCTCCCATTGTTTACCGGGATCTGGAATGACAGCAAGTTCCCAAAGGACTGTAAAGAACGACACCTTGTGAAACTTCCTAAAAAGGGGGATCTCAGCAACTGCAGCAACTACCGAGGAACCACTCTTCTCTCAATACCAGGTAAGGTCTTCAACTGAATCATTCTGGAGAGAGTCAAGTCTGCAACGGATCCAAGACTTCGGGATGAACAGGCTGGTTTTCGGAAAAATTGCTCAACCACGGACCAGATTGCCACACTGAGGATCATTGAGGAACAGTCCCTGGAGTCGAACTCCCAGTTGATCGTCAACTTTCTTGACTATGAGAAGGCCTTTGACAGCATAGACCGAGCAACACTGTGGAAGATACTGAGACATCACGGAGTCCCACAGAAGTTGGTTAACCTCATCAGGAAGATGTACGAAGGGACAAGTTGCAGGGTTATACATGATGGCCAGCTCACTGACAGCTTTGACATCAAGACCGGTGTGAGAAAGAGATGCTTACTATCATCTTTCCTCTTTATCTTGGCAATCGACTGGCTGATGAAGGAAACCACCAGAGGACACAGAAACGGTATACAGTGGACCCCATGGACACAGTTGGACGATCTGGACTTTGCAGATGACTTGGCGCTTCTGTCATACACTCAGGAACAGATGCAAGCAAAGACAATAATTTTAAACAGCCTATCAGAGTCTATTGGCTTGAGGATCCACCCCGGAAAGTCAAAAGTTCTAAGGACAGATGCACTACGAAAGGAGCAGGTCACAGTAGAGGGAAATGCACTATAAGACGTCGAATCCTTCTGCTATCTTGGGAGTATAATTGACAGAGAGGGAGGAACAGGCGCTGAAATAAAGTCCCGCATTGGACAGGCACAGAGTGCATTTATTTCTTTGAACAGGACTTGGAGGACCAGGGATACCTCACTACGAACAAAGCTGAGAATTTTAAACTCAAATGTGAAGTAGTCAGTCGTGTTGTATGGATGCGAGACATGGAACACATGATCTCAGACGCGCATAAAGAGGATCCAGGTTTTCTTGAACAAGTGTCTGAGGAAGCTACTGAGGATCAGAGGGACTGACAGGATCAACAACAAGGAAGTATTAAGAATAACGAGACAGAGATGAGGTGGGAAGAAGGCGTTGGCGATGGATTGGACACACTTTCAGGGAGTCAAGCAGCTGCCTAACATAACAAGGAAAGTGTTAGAATGGAACCCAAAGGGTAAACTATCAAGGGGAAGACCACGTGAAACCTGGAGAAGAGTCACGGAAATCATGGATGTACAGAAAAGTGGAAAGACATGGAGTGACATCAAGCGACTATAGCCCAGGATAGGGAAAGGTGGAAAGTGTTTGTTCGTGGCCTATATCCTGATCCAGGGTGAGTTTAGTTTTAGTTGAGGTTTTACGGCGCTCGCAACTGCATAAGGTCATCTGACCACCAGAAGATTAGAAGTGTTACAAGAAAGTAACAAACATAAAAAAGAAGAATGGGAGATAAGGACGATAAATGTTTGATAGGAAAGAAGAAACAAACCACACCAGAGCACCACCCAACCACCCACGATCCAGAGTGAAAAAGGCAATGATGATGATGATGATGATGATGATGATGATGATGATGATGATGACGATGATAATTGCAGGAACTAAGGAGAAAACACACACACAAGTGGAAAAAAACTCACAAGGAACACAAACGTCATAAGTTAAGATGAATTTTTTTAAAGATTCAAATGAACACAAAAAGACAATCATGGTAAGAAAAGATAACACTTTTAATTCGTTTCCTCGGTGCGCGACAACACAGTTTATTCAAATGCAAAACTGTAAAGATAACTACACATGATCTCAACTGAATCGTTAGTCGGTACCATCTATTAGGAAGAACACTGCAGCAACGACCCAACGGCTCAACAGTCGGACACTGCTTCTCATAAAATCATTTTCCCCTCCTTATTTTTAGTGTAAGTGTTTTTACATCGCTATCAACACAATTTAGAACATATGGTCGTTTTTAAGGACAAGCGGGCTAACCCAGATTTCCAAGGTTTCCAGAAATCTTGACCTACACCAAAAGTGGGCATTGCTCTACCTATAGGAGAAATTTGGTTTCATTGGTGCGTATATTTCTTTGCTTATAGTTATAGAGAAAACTCTTCTAGCCTTTTAAAGAAACTGAACAAGGGACAAAAACTTTACCGTCGATTTTCTCAAAACACCATTTTTCGGGATAGCCCCCTTGTGCTTAAACGCGACCATTTAGGAGGCAGGCTTCTGGTAGGGAACAACATCCCAGCAGAAGGGCCTGAGATACTCTATAAAATTTTCTCTCCAGCCACTCAGAAATGGAACTCAGGTTTCCTGTGAGCGACAGAGAAGTGCCTAACCACTACACCACAGACGCCAAACACCAAAAAGTGCCTGAAGTTGAAGAAAAGTCTGACAAACAAGTCTCAAAGGTGAAAACAAAACACACAATGAATGAATGTACAGGTTATGAGTGAGTATGAGCATGATTGTGGTAGTAAACATGAAGCAATGAATATGAAAGAAATTTCACATACATAAAATACGATAAAAATAAACAAACGAAACAATGTTACCAGTCGTCTGAGGTTGTGTTTCTTCTTTTTTAGTTTTTGTAAGAGTTTTACGGCACTTGCAACACAATAAGGTCACATAAGTGCCGCAGAATAGATGGGTTACAAGAGAGTAACATACACAAAAAATGAGGAGGGGAGATAGGACGACAGATGTTTGATAGGAAACCACACCAAACACCATGTGTTTCTTCATTAGGGCAAGATACCCAAGTGTTAGAAAATGTTTTAAAATTTAATGTAGGATGTTTTACACCCCTATCAACACAAATTAGATCATTTAGGAGGCTAACTTCGACCCTGCCTGTCAAGGCCAACCCGACCTGAGAGAGAGATCTAATTATAATAGATAGCATTCGTATAGCACAAATCCACGCTCAACAGCAAGCTCTATGCGCTTTACAATCCATACTATTACCCCAGCAGACCTGAGTGAGAGCATTCTGAAACAAACTCAAATTTAGTTTTAGCAAGAGTTTTACTAACTCAACTTCCTGGGAAGCATACAGTGCAAGCTGCCATTTATGGGCGCTAAAACACTAACATACTAACACTAACAGATGCACTGTCCAAGCAGACAGACCCAGATATTTGATTAACATGTTCCCCCGACACGAGAATCGTATTTGGCCATCAAAGTCCTCTGCTGAACGGCTGTTTGTTTTGGTAGAGGTTTTACTGCGCTCGCAACTGCATAAGGTCATAGGAGTGCCAGAAGATTAGAGGTGTTACAAGAGAGTAACAAACATAAAAAAGAAGAAGGGGAGATAAGGACGATAGATGTTTGATAGGAAGGAAGGAGCAAACCACACCAGAGCACCCGCCAACCACCCACTCGAGCAGACAGGAACAGAGAAGAAATAAAAGAGAAGAGAAATGTTAACCCTTCAGACCCAAGCACTTTATCATTCTGAGCAGCCAGACACACACCTTAGCACACAGTTGTGTCAATCTAACTGTCGACCCAGCGGAGCTAGGGAGTTTAGTTTTCGTAAGAGTTTTACGGCACTTGCAACAAAAGAAGGTCATATAAGTGCCGAAGATTAGAGGTGCTACAAGAGAGTAACAAACAGAAAAGAAGGAGAGATCTGGACGATAGATATTTGATAGGAAAGAAGGAGCAAACCACACCAGAGCATCTGCATGTCACGTAAACACATAACAGATCTATCTGCTTCTACTTCTAGTGCCATAAGCATAAACCACATACAAAACAATAAAACAACATTGTAAACGAAAAAATAAATTTGTTAATACATGTATTGGAGTAAGATTTTTAAAAAAAAACAAGTGTCAAAACAAAACAGCAACAAACGTGTCTAGAGAATCACAAGATCATGAAAACAATGTAAAAAAAGCAACAAAATGAAAAAAACTGTAAAAAAAAGCAACAAAATGAAAACACACCCAACACAGGCTGGATAAAACAAAACTGAAATTTTTTTTTTTTATGTTTGAAAAATGTTTGTTTGTTTTTTTACGATGGTGTCTTCACGTTCCTATCAACACACATTTTTTTTTTTTGCTAAGTGTTTTACGCCACTCACAACTGCATTAGGTCTTATGAGCGCGCGGGACACATTAAACATTTTCAGTCTGTGGGAAATGTTGAATTTTGCCCGGGTTGCGGCCGAAGCCTACTCTTATCCATTTTAAACCACCAAGGGATCTTTAACGTAAGCAACACAATTTAGGTCAGATAGGTGGCAGGCTTCTGACCTTGCCTGTCATGTCAGGGCCAACCAGGGTTGAAAGGGCTACAAAGTGCCAGCAGAGAGACCAAGACGCTCAATCAACCTTTCTCCCCTCAGGAATTGAACTAAGGTCTCCTGCACGCAATAGCAGAGCACGTAACCACTACACCACGCCACAGACGCCGGTAAAAGTAAAACAAAGCTGAGAATCCATGCAAGTAAAACAAGTGAAAGTAAGAGTAGCCTTCACCTCATCCCACCCCATCATCATCATCATCATCGTCATTGCCTTTATCACCCTGCACCAGGGTTTAGGCCACGGACAAACACTTTCCGTCTTTCTCTACCCTGGGCCAGCCTCTTGATGTTATTCCATGTCGTCCCACTTTTCTGCATGCACATCAATTTCGGAGATTCTTCTCCAGGTTCCACGAAGTACCCCCCCCCCCCCTCCTAAATAGCCAACAACAACAATAAACAAAACAAATTTTTAAAAAAACTAGGAGCAGATCAGATGCAAGCTGAATGAATCAATCAATCAAAAGTATGGAAGATAATTTTCACAAAGTGGAAGAAAAATGTTTGTGGGATGACATCTTTGTCTGATCCGATTGTTTACACCCAACCCCACCTAGTCGTGTGACGTAAAGAGGATCGGTTCTCGTCTATATTGTCTGTGACTGATTATTCCTCGGTCAGCTCGAGAAAAGAACAGCAAAATAAACAGCAAAAGCTAGAGTGAGGCCATAAATGTCTCTTCTTTCTTTCTTTTTTTTGTTTTTTTGTTTTTTTGTTTGGGGCAGGTGTTTTTACACCCCTATAGACGACAATAGGTTTCCAAAGCATTAAAAGTTGGTCTTGACTAAAATACAAATAAAGCAACTGAACTGAATGAAAAGTAGCCATCCTTCTTCTGCAGAGCAAATTTTAAAATGCACCATTTTTGTATTCCCAACAAGAAAACAATCTAACTGATTGGATCACATTCATCATAAAATGAGGTATAAAGTTGTCCTAGGTACTGAAGGCAAAATACAACACCTCTCATTCACCAAATACCACAAGAGGAATTTTTTTTGTATAAACTTAATACCGGTTACTCTTTGATGACAAGACGACCGCAGGGTTGAATTAACATCTTATATCAAAAAACATTTGCATATTAAAGAGAAGCTAAGACCGTCTGACTGAATGATAGCCAAATGCAGTAAGAAAGTTTAGTTTTAGCAGAGGTTTTACGGCACTCGCAACTGCATAAGGTCATATTAGCGCCAAATGCATTAAGAAAGATGTGAACGAAAAATGTATTAAAACAATTGTGAATGAAAATGAATATAACATTCATGACTAAACAAAACTGACTTTGCCAAATATATTAATGTATTAAGACATAACCGACGGGATGACCATTAAAATATTTGTCGTGCACAACTCAATGACCTTATTAAAGAAATGCAAGGAAAGCATAAAGAAGGCATGACTGAACGACTGAAAAAAAAAAGACAGGATGAAGATAAGAAAATAAAGACAGGAAAGAAGGATCACCTACTCCCCCATTTTAATAGAATCTTTAAAATAGACACCCTCCCC
>NW_004797838.1:48197-52313 GCF_000002075.1 Aplysia californica
CCCCCCCCCTTTTTTTTAACCATTGAACATACATGCCAAAAGTAATAAACTTTTTTTTCCCTTCTGACAGCCCGTCAAACATCTCAATACAGTAGGTGCCGATTTCCCCTCTTCAGACATGACTGCACGGACATGCTGCGACCCATCACTAGCTAACAAACTCTACAGCACGTACAGCTGACTTTCAAGTATAGATATGTGTCATATACAAAGGCAGTCTTCTATCTATCATTATCATTTAATTTAGGCTCTAATACATTCTCAGGTTGCTACATAACTCTCTGATGAGGTATTCTTTTGTTTTTCCAACGTCAACAAGAAGAAGAAAAAAAAAGTAGCTAAATCGGTACAATACGTCTAGAAACCTTCGACAAAACTATGTATCATCCCCAACAGAAGACAGCTCTCCATCTTGAAACTATTCCATCCGCGACAGCATAGTGATGATACCGAAAAACTGTCCCTCCTTCCACAACTGTCCGGCAGTGAGAACTACAACATACAAAACTCTTCCCTGTACGATCGGCCACACGACAATCCTCGACCATAGGACAATCCTCGTAACATGAAAATCGTAGCTCCTCTAAAGACATCCCCCCTCCCCCGACATCTCTCAAGTTGCCCGATGAGCTGTCCTGTCTTCTGAATCGTCATAACACCAGGCCACCCTTGCCAGGACAGCTCTTCAACAGAACTGAAGAAAGACAGAAACATATTTATATGACATCTTTGTAATAGAGCCTCCTGAGAGTTTATCTTATGTTTGTCGGCTAGGATGCTCTGTTTGGCCCTGAACGAGCAGGGTCTAAACAGCCTGCCTCCAGAAAGATTTTTTTGTTTTAGTTTTAGAAGAGGTTTTACGGCACTTGCAACAAAATAAGATCATATAAGTGCCAAAGATTGGAGGTGTTACAAGAGAGTAACAAACACAAAAAAGAAGGAGGGGAGATAAGGACGATATATGTTTGACAGAAAAGAAGAAGCAAACCACACCAGAGCACCTGCCAACCACCCACGAAAGATTTTCCTTAAAATCAAAATACAAAAATGAGAAAAAAACGAAAGACTAAAACCCTGTAAAAATCAAAATGGTTTTAGTCATGATGGAATTAGAAGACCACAGACGTAGAATTTTACTAAGGCCAGTGTCCGAGTCAAAGAGAAATAGAAAAAAAAATGTTTTCCATCGCCACCCCACCCCACCCTCTTCCATAAAAAAATATAAGTTCGAATGGCACCAGGAGTCATACGACAAAAGTTCAACAAAAGACAACTTTCTCTATGCTATTTATCCTCCTCCACCCCACCCGCTAATATGGAACACAGACCTTATAAACAGTAAAAATAAAGATCTAAGCCCCCACAAAGCACATTGGTAACAAAACACCCCCTCGTCCTGAGAAAGGAAACGAACTACGAACCTTCCACCTGTTCCCACACTCGTTACAGTAGACGAACGTTGTCATAGGTTCATCAGCACTTCTGGTCTGGACCTAGAAAGTAAAAAAAGGGGGTGGGGGCTTTAGGACGGGAAATTAACATATTTGAATTTCTTCAATATTCCAACAACCTCATAAAATTGTAATTTAACACTTTGCGGTCACTTGGCACAATAATGCGGTGGTGAAAAGTATCCTTTCCGGTCGGCTGGTGCATTTCTGCGTCGGGTGGTGCATTTCTGCGCCAGGCTCAAGAAGTCCGTTGCAGTCGCTCTCCTGGCTGGGTGACCAGATGGGGTATTTTGTACTGCTGGCTATGTGACTGTAAAGTGTGAATCAACTCATTTAATTCATTAAATCCGATCAGCCACTCCCAGCGGCCAACACTTCTTCCCAAAATTATGAAAAGCGATCCCTCCAAGCGCCCAGGGCGATGCACACAGGTACACGCAAGTTTCTCATCTATAAACTTGTACACATCTCCTCTAAGGGAAACAACTCTCCATTTTCTTTGTGCATGTCCAAAGACCCCTTGAGATAAGTAGACCGATACACCATCTGAACTTCTAAGGACCACTGTATATTTCCGCCTTTATTACAAGCAATCCCCCTTCCCCCAAAGGTCCAAAACTATACCCCTGTATCATAAGCACGAAACACAGCCAGGACCAGACCCAAAAGGGGAAGTAATGCAAAATAGGATTTTCCATTGAGCCATTACATTCATTGACCTGCTGATTTATCAAACATCTGGATAATACAACACATCCTGGTGTCTTGCTTGAACTACCTGACACTTCAGTCTCTAAAATAGAATCATTGATTACCTGCCACTTCCGTCTCACAGATAGAATCATTGATTACCTTCCACTTCCGTCTCACAGATAGAATCATTGATTACCTGACATTTCATTCTCTCAAATAGAATCAGTGATTACCTGCCAATTCCATCTCAAAAATAGAATCATTGATTACCTGCCACTTCCGTCTCACATACAGAATCATTGATTACCTGACATTTCATTCTCTCAAATAGAATCAGTGATTACCTGCCAATTCCATCTCACAGATAGAATCAATGATTACCTGCCACTTTCATCTCACAGATAGAATCATTGATTACCTTCCATTTCAGTCTCACAGATAGAATCAACCTCAAAGTAACAACCAACAGTCCTTACAGGTAAGATACTGTGCTTGATGCCCGACATGTAATTGATTTCTCACATCACATGTTAAACTGCCTTCAGCATGTCAGAAATTCATCCCATAATTACACGCGCCACACAAAAATGGGATGATTTTGAAGTCAAAGTGCACCCCCTAACATTATATGTTAAATCGTGTTATAAGTGACCATATACATTTAAAGTACACTGCTCCATACTGACAGAAACCAGCGTCTGTGATGTAGCAGTCTTTGTTGCAACACACAGAGACCTGAGTTCAATTCCTGAAATGGGAGAATTTTTATTGAGTATCTCGTTCTTTCTGCTGGGGTTTTGTATTCTACTACACATGGGTTGACCCCGCTAGGCAGGTCGGAAACCTGTTCCAAAATAATCTAAACTGTGTCAACGAGGGCATAAAATCACCCACATTAGAGAATTTTTTTAAAAGCTGGGGCATGCGTTTAACGCGCAGAAAGATTAAGATAACTCGAACTGACGCAAACTCTCTGGTGTGTGGGCTTATTGTTTTAGTAGAGGTTTTGCGGCACTCGCAACTGCATAAGGTCATATGAGCGCCAGAAGATTAGAGGTGTTACAAGAAAATAACAAACATAAATAAAAAGAAGGGGAGATAATGACGACAGATGTTGGATAGGAAAGAAGAAACAAACCACACCAGAGTACCCGCCAACCAGCCACTGTGTGGAGTTAGAAACAGATTTTACAACAATTTCAACGTAAAATACAATCTGCTGGCGACGACAAAATCTTACCTGGTTGTATGTACAATTATTCTTCCGACATTTGCCGCACTTGAAGAGGTCGGTGGCTGTCCCTCCTGTCTTGGCCATCTGGTGGTCGTTGATGGCCTCTTTCGTCAGTTTTTCTCTGAGCTGCTTCATCTCTGTGCTTGCCATCTCCTGTCATGTCACAGAAATACTTTAGTTTTAGTTTAGTAAAGTTTTAGTAGAGGTTTTAGGCGCTCGCACAAGGTCATATGAGCACCAGAAGATTTGAGGTGTTACAAGAGAGTAACAAACATAAACAAGAAGAAGGGGAGATATGACGACAGATGTTTGATAGGAATGAAGAAGCAAACCACACCAGAGCACCCGCCAACCACCCACTTAATTTTAGTAAGAGTATTTGTATTGTTAAGAGTTTTACCACACTTGCAACTGCATTATAAGTAAGAGTTTTACAGCACTTGCAATACAAATAGAATCATATAAGTGCCAAAGATTAGAGGTATTACAAGAGAGTAACATACAAAGAAAAGAAGGGAGGGGAGATAAGGATGATAAAATTTTGACAGGAAAGAAGGAGCAAACCACACCTGAGTGATGGAAAACCACTCACAAAAACATTTTCAATAAACACTTTCAAGTGTAGATCTAGCTACAACCACACACGTTGGCATTTTTTGCGAGCCTTGAGCTTATAGCAAAGAAAATTCCCCATTTAGAGTAACAAAGAATAACAAAACATAGCTTAAAACTTTGCCC
>NW_004797838.1:53349-81685 GCF_000002075.1 Aplysia californica
CTTTCCAGGTGTAAGATTATATTTGAACATCCCCTTATGTTTTCCAGAAGAAAAAACAGGAGGCATGGGACTTCTACATTTATGTACACAAAGTCGTAACAATACTCTTGTCAACTGTACTACAAAAGACAGAGCATTTTAGCTTAAAACATTTATGAGAACAGCACCAAAAATGAAACTGAATGAAGATGATAATTAAAAAATAAAGACCACAGTCTCCAAGACAGCCATCTATTGTCGAGGAGAGATGTGGTTGCCTTATACGGGGTGCCCACTACGGATGGGATCGGTCGATCGGGCCGATCGCCCTACTCGATCGCCTCAAAAACAAACGTGTTTGTTTTCAGTTTCAGGCTATCGAGTCGG
This sequence comes from Aplysia californica, assembly GCF_000002075.1. Lineage (NCBI taxonomy): Eukaryota > Metazoa > Mollusca > Gastropoda > Aplysiida > Aplysiidae > Aplysia > Aplysia californica. Next base: position 53,716 of record NW_004797838.1, read on the forward strand.
GCGATCGGCCCGATCCAGCCGTAGTGGGCATCCCGTATTAGACAGGTGGACCTCTTGGACAGTGTCATAAAATAAAATAAAACGCAAGAGGGAAAGTGGGACGTAGTTGTTTGTACAGGTGGCCATTAGAGCAGATGCGACTGTATTTACAATACCTTAACCTATTACTATTATTGTTTTATGAAAATATGAACCATGAGAAAGGTTTAAGCATCCCATACAAAAAGCAAGGAACCAGTTGAGGAACATATGTGTCACGACGTGGTGGAATCAGGCGCTCATCAATTCTTTGACATATGGAGTTATTGGTATCAACTTAAAGCTCTTTCAGTTGTATTACTTTTGATGAAAGAAATACCCATCTATCTTGAATAGAAGTCGAGATATTTGTGAGTGGAGGAAATGGGGGTCAACTGGTTTCAGAGGTAAAATTAGCGAGAAAATGGCCGCCAAAGTTTGGTAACTTCCACAGCTTGAGAGTCCTTGGAAATAGACAATGTGCAATTTTTTTAAATCAACGTTTTTCTGTACAAATCCAAACTAAAATGTGTTTTTAATTAGACGTAAAAAGTTTTGAGCAAATACTATACCTTAGCAGACATAGTAAGATATAGCAACACTATACCTCGGCAGACATGGCAATAAAAAATAGCAAGCAACACTATATCTGGGCAGACATAGTAGTAAGATATAGCAAGCAACACTATATCTGGGCAGACATAGTAGTAAGATATAGCAAGCAACACTATACCTCAGCAGACATGGCAGCAATCCTCTGAGCTGAGATCAAACCAATGAGCACGTTCTGTCGGAGCTGCGGGTTCCTCGAGTCCTTCAGGTTGGCCACTCGACTTCTGATACGGTTCTTGTACTTGACCTCCGTGTTGTTAAACTCTTCAAATATGGCTGGAGAATACACACGTCACACATACAGACACCAAGTTCATACGAAGGGCTAGACCTGGTAATAAAATAACATAAGACTAAAATCTTATCAATGAACTGCAGGTCAACAAATCCCTGCTCGATGACCCCTATTCTAAACCCTGCTGACAACATAGAGTGGATAGTCATGGGAGTAACAAAAGACTAGCAAAGTAAACTTATTATGAACAAAATGACAGTAGACATGTGGAAACCACTGCTGTTTAATGAGGTTTTTTAATAAAAGTGTTCTTTTGCCCCCGTCAACACAATTTACATCATTTAGGAGGCAAGCTTCCGGCCCTGCCTGTCAGGGCCAAACCCAAGCTGAAAGGGATACAACGTCCCAGCAGAAACACAGAAATACTTAATAGAAATTCTCCCTTCTCAGGAATCAAACTATGGGTTTCCTGCATGCGACAGTAGAGCCCCTAACCACTGCACCTCAGACGCCAGTTTAGAAAAGTGTGACACAGATACAAGCAAAGTGAACTCACCGTCCTCAACAGCAGCTGCCAACTCTTCAGGGTCATGAGCACCTTCTGGAATTTCTGTACAAAAAGTAAACAATGCTCACATGTTAACATTTCTATGCTCAGAAAGCACATTCATTAATATCTAAACTGCAAAAGGAACACTATAGCCATGGGCTATAAATTTTTGTAAAGTTTTAGTTTCAGTAAGAGTTTTAGAGCACTTGCAACACAAATAGATCATATGAGTACAGAAGATTAGAAATGTTACACGAGAGCAACAAACAAAACAAAAAAGGAGGAGAGATAAGGATGACAGACGTTTGACAGGAAAGAAGGAGCAAACCACACCAAAGCAGTCATCGACTTCCCATGCTATAAGTTGTGAACAAATTCAACGAGGCTAACTTTACCTAAAGAGAATAAGAAGCACATTGCAAGGGAAAAAGCAAGACTGACAGATAGATAGAAACAACAGAGGGGGGTAAAAGAAAGAGGACAAGACTAACCTTACACCAGAAAGCAGTAATTAATCTTGTTTATTCCTCTCGATCAACCCACATCTTTTATCGATCTCAGGTACTCTCTCTGATCAACCTATAAAAATCTTACCCTTTTCCCACCCTTTTTCTAGACACCTTGCATTTCTTTAAAGTGCTAAACCAAAATCCGACTTTTACGACCACTTTACCAGACACCCTGCATTCGATAAAAGTAATAACTGGCCTGCCAACTTTTGAAAATGTAAAATAGGGAAAATCGGCGTGACACGCTGTGATACAGGTCATATTCCTGTCACACTCAACTTATTCATATTTATTTTATGGCCAACAAGGCAACACCGAGTCAGGATCGAGTAAACGTAGTGCGCAAATTCGATTGGCAGGTTAACTTGAGCATTATATGTAGCCGAACCACATAACAGTAAAGGACCCACGCCTAAAAAGAATATTTTAGCAACACAAGAGTTCTGGTATCGCCAATTTCATTCGTCATTTTTGCGCACCTAATTGTAATAATATTCTTATATAGGGCGGCTCCGAAATCGGGAAATTCGGGAAGGTTGGCAGGCCTGTCATTAAAATAAGCACAAAACGAAGAGAAAAGGTTCATTACCGCTGCTTTTGAGGGCGTTGGACAAGAGCTCTCGACACTTGAGCCGGATGGCATCTGCCGTGTTGGCCAGCTTGCTGGAGCTGTCCCTCTCTGTGTCCTTGTCGCCGCTGCTGCCGTCAGATTTTCCCTCCTCTGTGCCGTCGTTGGATGTCTCGTCCATCTTCTGACTTCCTGCATCGCCCGAAGATCGTGAGGTCGTTCTGCTCATACCCCCAGGGCTGTCTGTTAACACGTTTAGTTTTAATAAGGTTTTACAGCATTCGCAACTGCATAAGATCATGAGCGCCAAGGGGTGGATGTCAACAGAAAAGTCCAACGGGGTATAAGGCTTACTCTGCTCACCTCTCTAGTCTCAACAGCACAAAGTCTGCTTTGACTATCAAGGCACCCCGGAAATAGCAGTTCACAAGAGAGTAACAAACATACAAAAGAAGTAGAGGAAAAATGACGATTGTAAGGATGAGGAAAGAAAAAGCAGCAGTTCCCCCTATGTTGTTCCGGCACAGTATGAGCATGACATTGATAAATCAGCCCATTTACATTTTTGCTGTGCATAAGAACATGTTAATATCCCCCCTTTGGGAATTGTTAACACGTTGAAAAATAAAATATGGAGATGTCTGATCAACAGGAAGAATCTAAAAAAACAGGTTCTGATACTGAGCGCAGACTCATAGAGAAATACAAAACACCATCCGACAAGCTTAACAATAGAACTCAATACCGATACTTTCAAATACTCACAAAAATGCCTTTAATCATTCTTTCCTACTGTTTATTCTCCACCATTTAGGATCAGAGTATTAAAAAAATTTTATTCAACCAGACAAACAAGCAAACACACCAGCCTTTGTGCATGAGTCAAAATCTAAGTTTTATACATCTGTGCTGTCGGAAAACACTAATGGGGGATAATCTAACATTTGCTGACCAACCTGGATCGATAACGTTGACAAACAAAGGCAAATTTGCCGAATACAGTCTAGCACGCACTTAGCTAAATGAGCGGGATGCAGAAATTTTTTCCTTATGTACAAATTCCGCCACGTACATGTTCATGCTAGACTATATCAACTTATAAAATCAGTGATCATAATAAGCAAAAGTCAAAAAGGAGGAAAACACACCGACAGGAGCACCGAACCCGCGAAAAAAAATTATGAGACCCTACCACACCCATAGAAATTATTAACATCAATTTCAGTTTCAAAAGAAATCTTGTAATTAACAATTAACATACCTTTGAGGACAGGGAAAACAGCTCAACTGGCTTGGATGGGGTGGTATTTTAATTAGAGGAACTTCTACTTTAATAATAAAATCACCAACACAAATAGTAACCTTTGATTCTATGGGATTTTTTGTTTTAGTAGAGGTTTTACGGCGCTCACAACTGCATAAGGTCATATGAGCGCCAGAAGATTAGAGGTGTTACAAGAGAGTAAAAAAAAAACATTAAAAAAGGAGGGGAGATAAGGACGATAGACGTTTGATAGGAAAGAAGGAGCAAACCACACCAGAGCACTTTGATTCTAATTCTGTAGACAAACTTTCCTCTCACCACACAAATCTAAATTAGTTTTTGATTTTCAGATCAATTTCTTTTATTCAGAAATATCCAGTTTTCTCAGTTCCTTCATGATGAATGCTTTCGTGAGGGCTCATGCACGTGAAATGGTGCTAATCGAACTAAAATACGCCCCACACTAACAATGCAGTCTCCAGCAGTTTCATGATGACGGAAGCACCATGAAATTCGAGTATCGCATACATCAGCGGATTGTGTGGGGCAATCGCTAGGCATCATATTGTCGAGAAGATTAATTTGTGCGAACCACACGAATCGTGGAAAGGAGGAACTGGGAGGAAAGCGGAGAAGACTGAAAATCCCGGATTTCCGGGGATCCGAGGAAGATTATGATCACTGATAAAATGCACTTTCTATTACAAAACATTAGAGGAGAAGGTCAAATCTTACAAACAAACAAAATATATCGGCTCACTCGGCATACATTCAAACTCAATCAACGTTCAGTATTCAAATAAAAGTAAGGCAAAACAATTGACACCAACCTGCCGGTAACAGCTTTTTCCAGTTCTTTATCAATGTTTTGGCCAGGGACACAACCTCGTCATTGTTGCTGGCTTTACGCAGGTTGTTCACTGTCATTCCAATTCTTGTTTTCTGCAAGGAGGACAGATACCGTACATGCCTGTAGTCTAATCCATAATCACTCAAAAAGTTGAGCACAAAATTTATATATATACATCATCCTCTAAATTTAATTATCGGGATATATGTACCTGAAACAACTAGGTCCCTCTTATTCAATGTAAAAAGGATTGCGTTAATTTTCAAATCTAAATAATACTGCAAAGAAACATAGAATCTGCCTGCCATATGTTGTCTTTTTTTAACTTCACTACTATCCGTTCACTTCAACAAAAAGATTTTTGGAAACTCAAAAAGAAATGTGTCCTTGTTCTCTCTACACATCAAGGAAGGGTTCTAAGGGTGTTTGAGGAAAATTTACACACACTTGCATAAGCCTGAGACAGTCTTTGAGCAACGAGAAGCACATTTTTAAAAAAAAATTTAGTAGAGGTTTTACGGCACTCACAACGGCATAAGGTCATATGAGCGCCAAGGGGTGGATGTCAACAGAGAAGTCTTTACAGGGAATCTGGCTTACTCTGCTCACCTCTCTAGCTTCAACAGCACAAAGTCTGTTTCGACTTTCAAGGCACCCCCGGAAATAGCGGGTCACAAGAGCGTGACAAACATACAAAAAAAGTAGAGGAAAATGACAATAGTATGGATTAGGAAAGAAAACGCAGCAGTTCCCAGTTGTGGATCAGGCACAGTTATGAGCGTGGCATTGATGAACCAGCCCATTTACAATTCTACTGTGCATAAGAACAGGTTAATGTCCCCCCCTTTGGGAATGGCCTAAAGACACTTCAGTCAGTAGCACTGCCCCGGGGGGTGAAGCACATCTGCACAATGATCACAGTAACAGAAAGATAAGGGAAATAAATACATGTACTGGGACAGGAATAGAAGTAAGAACTATCTGAGGCACCCTCTAACCACCCGTCATCTGGATCTAAATTTCAAGGAAATACCAGACTCCACAGTCTATTACACAGCTTAAATTGAACCCTATTTCTAAAATAAAAAATATATTGTACCTATAAGTGAAAGTGCTGAAAAAAACAACAACAATAAGGCTGTAACAGATGACAAAGGAAAAAGATGTATGATATCACTGATCCTGACTGGTTCAGGTTCAGCTCATTTTCATAAATTAGTCATTAATAATCTTTAATTAATAAAAACCTCATACATACTTCATCACAAGAATTACAAATAAAAAATAAATATCTTCAGATAATAAAGTAAGATTTACCTGCAGAACCTCCAGGGTCATTTTTGTGTCTCTCAAAGCTTTCAAAAGATCTAGAGCTGTTGTATGCTCCTGGAAATTGAAAAAAAATCAAAGAAAATGAGACAAATGGCGGGAAAAAAAGAAAAAAAAAAGCAAAGAAAAAATACAACTTTTACCTTAATTTGTCAGAATTTATGAGAAAGTGACAGATCTAGATTCTCTTTTTACTGAAACATACATCACAAGAGTGGTCAAATGGTCAAACTTACCCACTAGTAACACACGTCAATATACCTTCTCTACCACTTTGTGGTTGCACGTTTTTTAAGAATATCATTTGCTCATTAGCTTACTAATGAAAAGCACAAAATCTTAAGCTTCTGTCTCAGTTTTTCTCCAATTTCTATACCATTTTGGCAATACTTTTGTCATATATGTATACAACCAGTCAACCTTCTGAAATTTCAAATTCTGAGTTAAAAGCACCGACGTACTCCATTCCATTTTATAAAATATAATTTGAAAACAATAGTGACAACTTATTACCGAATGTCACTGGATAGCCAGAAAAGTTTTTTGGGATGAAAGTATGAAAATTACTTTCCATTGGATTCAACAAGACAAGAATATAGCAAAAAGGAAAAACTTATTATTAATGCAAATTTTCAATTTTCTTACTTTCTTCTGGGACCAGTAATTTAATCAGATATTTTGCGTAACAGTGTCACAGACGTAAGGATTTAGACTTAGATCTAGTGCCTTTCCCGATGTTCGCAAGTCTGACAATTTTTTTTCATTTTAAATGACATATTATGCTAGATTTTCTCAAAAAATGGCTAGAACACGGAAGAAATATGTTTTTCTAATGTGATAAGAAAAAAAAAAAGAAATCTAGCACCGGTTAGAAATGGTAACAGACAGTGCACAATGGTGGTCGAAAATCGCGCAATTAAAGCTGACATTCCATATGCCCGAAAAACCGATGCGAACTTCAGGTGCGAATTTCGCTTGCGAATTATTTTTTTCGCACCAACGTTTTTGTCATTGGGTGAATCCATATACCGGAATTTCGCATGGCCGAGTCCGAAATTCGCATGCGAAGATTTTATTTCGCACGAGGGAGCGAAACTTTTTTCTTCGCATGCGAATTCTTCGTGGAGTGGGCGGGGCTTATTCCCCGCCAAATCTACTTCAAAGGAACGAAGCAGCATAGAACATGATAGAAGCACTAGATAAGTGGGGAAAACGTCGAAATGTTAATTTCCTTGGTTCGAGAGAGAAGTGTTAAAACCAAGACTGAAAAGAAGTGTTTATTTTCAAGGTGGCTGTCATTTGCAGGGCAACCACTTTTTTTTTTTTAGTTTGTGGGAAACTTTCGGGAGTCTATGTAATCTATCCATGCTATCATTTATCGTTTAAATCATGTAATAACTAAAAATAGCATTTCACTTACACCCCCCTCCCTCCTTAATTAAATGCACTTGAATATAACTTCTAACATACATTAATTATAATGTCAGCTTCGGGGGCTACACCCCCAAAATCAAAATTCGGCTCAAAATCATGGAATTTGAGTTGTAGGCATTTTTAGCTTCCTCAGCCTCTCCTACAACTATTTCATGGCATAAGAACCCCCAAAAATCGTATTTTTTCCCATACTGGGCATGTTTGTAACCGCCATTTCCTCATAAAGTCAGCATTTTATTTTTCTTTATCGGCCGTTTTCTCAAAATGCTACTTTTCTCTATACTTTTTTAAATAACTCCACCATTTTTCATCCAATCTTCATGAAATTTTCACAGAATGAAGAGAAGAAGTAATACTAAAAATTTGTCTGTTGAATTTTTGATATATGGAATAGATTTTTGTTGGTGGTGTCTGGAGTGTGAATTTTCACGGATTTTTCGCAAACTTGAATGCTACCTCAGGAAAAAATTCATAAAAGATTTTCTAATTCGATTAGGAAAAAAACTTCAGACAAATTTTTAGATCTAATGTTTGTGAACACGCATGCAAAAAAAAAATCAATTTCCATGAGCGATAAGTGCGGTATTCATTACGTAAGACATGTCAATAAAATCCAATATGGCGGCGTATCCATGGAAACGAAACTTTTTTCTCAAATTTGATAGCGGATTTCAAGACTCCTTTCTATGCTTGTTATATGTGTGAAATGTGGTAAAATTAAAATTCGGTCCAGTAATAAGCGAGATAGCCTCCAGGTGTAGCCTCCCCCCCCACCCCCCCCCCCCCACCCCTTAAGATTGCTGTCTGTGCCGCAGCCACATCAGCCAGCGCTGTCGGTGATAGGACCGAAGCTTTGAAAAGAAAACGACCCAAGAAAGCAAAGCTTATGAAGGAAGGACCATCATCAAGTCTGGACAAAGCAATTTAAAGCTGCTTTCGTAGGAACAGGAGTTTTAACAGCAAAATTCTCTTGTTTTCAACGTAGAGTGCTTGCTCTGACTGAACTGGTGCCTTGATTTCAGTCAGATGACGGATACGAATTTCGCGTATATGGAAGGAGGGCTCTTTTTTCATCGCACCCGAATTTCGTACACGAAATTCGCACCCGAAGTTCGCATCGGTTTTTCGGGCATATGGAATGTCAGCTTAAGTCTGACACATTGACCTGACTTGGAAGTGCGCCAAATTTATTTCCAAAAGCGAAACGAAAGTAAATTTTTATGCTTTTAGACTATGCCATACTCATTTCTACATCGCTTTTGGAAGGAGCGACCACTCCAACAAGCACAATTAAAAAGCAAGGTAGATCTAGCTAGCCCCTACCCCAAACCTGAACATTAACCCTATCACTAACCCTCTACTAATATACTCTATATTTCAAAGTGGTCGCTCATTACAGAATTCCTCCCTCGATTTTAGCTTAGCCGCAATTTGCGAAAATTGGAGAAATTATTAGTAGATTTGAGAGTCATTTGTGACGCACCCCTCCAAGGGAGTCTCTGACATCTTACAGTAGAACTCGTAAATCTTGATCTTTGTTTTGATGGTCGATTAATGTTCAATACAATGTCATGTAAATGACAATGTTTCCATACATTATGTATTTTGCGAATTGCACATACATATATTATTTTAATTATGTATTTGTATATATATGTACTCATTTCGTAACTATGTGTAAGCGTGTGCGTATGATAAGCAAGTAGATGTGTGCATGTGTGTGTGTGCGTCAGTTTGGCATGCACGATGTTTGTGCACATGTGTACTTGAGTGGGTGTGTTTGAGTGTGTGAGTGTGTGTGTGGATGGGCATGAATGAGTGAGTATTGTTCATAACATGCATTTATGTAAAGCGCCTAGAGCTGTGTTCACTCGGGAGTGGGCTCTATAGAAATGATCTTTATTATTATAATCTTTTGTTTTCCCATCCTCGTTTTGTAAGCCTTCCACAAGCTGTTGCTGCTTTCTCTATCCTGATGTTGATCTCATAAAATCAAGTTATGTAGTAGAGCTGATGGTAGTCCCCAGGTCCAGGTAACAGGACTTGTCCACTGTCTCAAGTTCCTTGTCGTTCAACCTCTGCTCTGCACCTTCTTGAGTAAGGATGACTGTTTTCTTAACACTGATGACCAAGCCGTCCAAGCTAAAGACCTTGCATGCTGTCGATAGGCGGTCCATTAGGTGATTTTGTAGTTTCGTTCGTTTAAGTCCAAAGCTGAACATCAGAGACCCTGAATTGCCAGGTAATTGTTAATTGTTGAGGAGTGAACTAAGCGTGAGACTACACTACTACACTAAAACTAAAGCCAAAACATTAAAATCTAATTAAAGAATGGAGCTTTTTCGGCAGTTCCCACCCCCCAATTATTATTCGCCTGTTTGGGCCCCAAGAGTCAAGAGTAGGGGGGCTGAATTTTACCATAATTTGATGTTTTGCAGTTAGGTTGCATCCTGTTCTTTGTGTTGCCTATTTGGCCATCAAGACTTCTGGATTTCTTCTCTGGGTCAGGATGTAAACAATTTGAAATGGATCGTGGACTTTTAACAAACGAAACTACAGATCATCTAGATCTAGAATTCTAGATCTAATATATCTAGAATCTAGGTCTAGACCCTACTCCTACAAAAAAAAAAACATTTAGTTAGGGTAACATTTATTACTGTGTTAGTTTTACAAACTATGGAACCCAAACTATTGACAATGACTTCCTACTTACAGAAGTTTCGCTCGACACTAATTTGTCAAGCTTTTTGCCAATTTTAAAGACTTCGTCTTCTGCGCCCATTTTCGTCAGTTTGTTCAGCAAGCACACAGATCTAAAACTAATAAATGAATCTCGAAGCACTCTGTAAACTTTCCAGGGCCTCCAGCAAAAGGGCTGTTTTGGTTGATTTCTGAACTTTGTTTGAAAGATAAAACACAATCAACCGGTACCGGTGTAAGTTCTAGCAGACTGATTTGTACTCTCACGCCTCTGCCAGTGTAAACACACAACAAAGTATTGAGGCCACTGGCAGTACAGCGCTTCCAAACAGGAAGTTACATTTGGACTATGGCGGTAAATTAGGAGTAGAATAGTGGAATGGATGTGATTTATAATTAATACTTGGAACCAAGGTAACCCCACTGTAGCTCAACTTTTAAAATAAAATATAATTGTTTCTGTCTTTCTAGTATCACGTCTTATTACGTGGAACAGGAGTACTTTTTTCCCATTTATTGATAAATTGTTCCCATTCCAGGCCTAAACGACGCGATAGAACATGGGAATCTTTACAAAACTAGAATCTTTATTTCTTATTTGTCGATAACGAAATAAAACAAAAAACCAGATACCGACAATCCCACAACCCCCATCAACAAAACGATCGGTAGTCAAGAGACGCCAAGAGAAGGCTGGAATGGGTGTATTTGCACAATTGATGAATTTTAGGTCTTGAATTCATCAGATTTGCCATACGGCATACTTTTGCATGGGAACTGTTCGCTTTTATCGTGTGCATGTAAGTGTAAGTAGACAGAGACAGAGAATATTTCGATGCTAAGATCTACTCTTTTGACCGTCCTGACGTCCTCGCCTTCCTTGTACTTTTGTAATGGAATCTCTAGATTTAGATCTAAATGTAGATCTAGATAGATTTAGATCTAGATTTAGATCTAGTAGGGGACTAGTATATTAGTAATAATACTAATAGATCTACAGTCGAACCTGTGTAAGACGAAATCGTAAGGGAGCCAGAAATAATTCTTTGCTACCTCTATTCTCACCCGGAGTGAGAATAGTGCAGGCGAGTCTTGTGGCTATTCTCACCCGGTGCGTGTTCACCAAATTTTGCGTTCACCCTAAACCACAGAATTCTACACTGTGATAACAGAAAAATTGTAGAATTCTGTGCCGTGAACAAACATTCCATTACAACTGTAGCCTACTAAAAGCGTACAATTTTGTCTGTGGGCAGTGGAGAGAGAGAGAGAAAGAGAGAGAGGAGTAGCGCGAGAATTTCCGGGCAAAACAAAATGGCGACCCGCGTAGTTCGACTCGATTCGAAAAGTTAAATAGCCGTAGTATCTTTGTAGACAACCAAATTAATTTACTTTTTTGTGTTTTAACATCATTTTTTAACTTTGTTTTGGTCAATTTGATCGTCCACACCGATAGACAGTATTCAGAAAGAGACAGAGAGAGAGAGAAGAGGGGAGAAGTTGATCTTGCGAGAACTTCCGGGCGGGTGAGAATAGCCACTTTCATTGTTTCTCTCTTTGACATTTTCTGTCTTAGCCGCAAGGGGAATTTAGAGGGGAGATGGAGGTGGGGTTTGAAAGGGAAGTGGCTATCCTCACCCGCGATGAGAATAAAAATGGGTATAAAAATACTATCAACTCTCACCCCGGGTGGAAAAAACAGGACTGCAGGCACAGTATGGCGGATGCATGATTTGGAGTCTTCTCTGTTCAACCTTTCGTGTTATATATATATATACTGTATTTGTCCCCTTTGGGGGGGGGGGGGGTAATGTTTTCAGAAATGCTCATTTTATATATATATATATATATATATATATATATATATATATATATATGTTATACTTAGTGTACTATTACACTGCATGTTCACTTTTTTTCTGTTTGTTTTATGTTTGTTACAGTTCAATAAAGAAGCCAGCACCTGAGAAAACTATTGCTTCGGAATGTTCTAGAAAATGAGAAGATGCCTCGCACGGATCATCTCATCAAGACAGTTGTGGCAACCTGTGTGCCTGCCTTTCTCTTTGCTCTGCTGGCAGTTCAGGTTTACCACTACAAGTGGATCTTGATCCTGAGAAATCATTACCTGGTGGAAAGTATCCCTCACAGCTCCTCGTGGGTGTGGGATGCTCTCAGCAACGACATACAACTTCCACCACACGAAATTCCCCAGCAGGGAAGAGGAGACTCTTCGCAAGATCCTCAGCTGGCTGTCGTTTCTGCCGAGAGCAACAGAACAAGCGAGCCCAAAGACAGAGCTGGAGTTCTGATACCAGGGTTACCGTCGTTGGTTGTGCATTATATCTGGTGTGTAGATGGACATTTTGAACTGTCCCATTATCTGTCAGTACGGAGTGTTTTGCATCAACTTCAACCTGATGGCATCATTTTTCATTATCGCACTCTGCCTCGCTCTGACCCGAAAGGCTACTGGAGATGGCTAGAAGACTTACAAAGGGATGTGATAATGCTTTCTCTTCAGCCTCTCAAAGATCCGACAGTCTGTCGTAACACTTTGTCATCTGGAGTCAGCACTGACTCGGAAGACTTCCCTGACCCTCACGGCATCTTCATCCTCGGAAATGTTGCAATATATAATTTAACAAGATCTTCTTTGGTGAAAAGGATAAAAGAATCGTATTCCGTGAACTCATCTCTCAGTAAAGTAGATTCTACACCTGTTAAATCACTGAATAAAGCTCAAATTTTCCTTGTTGGGGGCTCAGAACCATACCATATCAGTCGAGGTCCCGGTCATGTGGTCATTGCATGCCAGCCAATGGCGGAGTTTAATATTGGTCCTTCATCACAAAAGACACAGTGCATTGATATGAATACTTATATCACCCCTGAAAATATTTATGGGAGGGACTCCAGGTTTTATAGGTTTTCTAGAAATTTATTGTACCATTCGCCAGAACCGGTTCAAGTGAGTTTATCCTCTACGGAAGAGATTCCTAATTCAGTACATATAATTCTTCGTGATGGTGAAGAAATAACACCAGTAATTTATGCCAGCATCAAAAGTGCGTACGTCAAAGGAAAAGTGGAACAAGTTTTTCTCCATGGCCCACAGTTCCCTACCGGAGATCTTTGGCGCAAACTACTCTCAACAGATGAGCTAAACCCCCAGTTTGTGCCTACTGCTGCATTTGATAAATATTCGGCTAAACATGGCGCGATTGTGTATTCTCTGTACAATCTGTTGCTTCACGGTGGAGTGTCTCATTTCGGAGACATGATCTTCATAAAGCCTCTCCCACCATCATCCCTCAAGGCTCCTGTGGTCGCCACTCGGCATTTCAGTCAGTACAGGATGAAACACCGATCGCTGAACACAGCCATCATGGCCGCGGCAAAAGGGGCAGAGTTCGTAGAGTCTCTCCTGGCCATGGTGAAGCAAGCTGGCGTCTCCTGGCCTGACACCACCATCGACGACATCGCCACTCATCTGGAAGAAAGTCACCCCTCACAGGTACTCCTAGATGGAAGTCTCACTTCTCACCAAAACTGTGCCTCCCAAGTCTGTCGGGTGGCGGGGGGCCATGCGTACCCGCAGGAAACGTATACCACTCGGCTCATGTGGTCAGGCACACCACCGAAAACCCTGGGGGAGTTGAAAGAATGTGAAGGTCCTTCGAGAAATGTGCTGGTTGAAGTCATAGATGCCAGAGGTCATCACCCATAATCATTTTACAAGCTGATTTTTTTTATTTTGGTATGTCTCTTACAATGTGGGTGAAATAGGGGCATTATTTATGGTGGGGGGGTTCAATTCTGGTGAATTGTGAAGTTAAAAACAGTGATATTATGTATGCTTTTTTTTGTATGGACTGAACTGTTTGTTTATAAAGAATTAATTTCACTTGTCATCTAGAGATCAAAACATATTTGTTTTTCTGTTTTAGACCCAGGATCACGTACATGTTTTTACTCGAAGTTATCTAAATGCCACAAGTAGGCACTGCTGTTAATGGCTGAGGTACCAATCCTGACCAATAATTTCCCTTACCGACAAATATATTCATTCCGTTCTGGGACATATCCCAATGCTGCTTCTCCTCATCCCCCCGAGATCATTGTGCACTGGGAAATGGCAAAAGATTGTCGTGTGTAGGTACACCCAGATAGCCTTCAGCAGCAAAAGAAATGAAAATAATGTTTCTAACTTGTTTACTTTTTCATTTCAGAAGTGATAGTGATAGTCAGATATTGACCGTGAATTTTTCTGATGCAACGTTACACCATCTTGTACAATATGAAGAATGTCGAAAAAACGTTTACTTCTGTTTCTCATTTTATTTTATTTTCAGGACTTATTTGCTCTGAACTAGTATTCCCATTTTCGTTTTCTGATTTTTACTCATCAATGCATTCCAAATTTTTAACATATATAATTGTAAAAAAATTTCAACCAGCAAGTGTACTTTGTTTTTATTTTCCAGACATGTACATACTGTTTGTTGGTGTGGGCCTTGTGATTTGTGAAGTTATTTGATGACTATACACAAAAGCTGCTGAAATTCACAGATGATTTACAGTGTTTTCATATACTCTTGAGTTTTTGTGTGTGAGTGAGAGCTATATCCTATATATTTAAATTGTCACAGTGGGTAATTATAATCATTCCAGATCTGAGAGAATATATATCTATATTATATACTTTACAAGGGGATAGCCCCTGACTTTTAAACTCATGTTGCTGTCAGTGCAAAACAGTAATTTTTTTTTTCTTTCATATTTCTTTGCTTTGCTCAAGATTATAGTGTATTTAAACTTCTGGTGTTCCCAAGTGCTCGTATTTTCTGTTTTCATGTTTCCGTTTCTTCATTTTTTTTTCCTTATTTTTTTAAAATATGCACACTTACTTGCCCAAAAGCTGAATGTCCATTCTTAAGTTTCATCCATTTTTACCAGTTCTTGTTTTGTCTTTTTCTGGCCTATAGACAACACACAAATTAAAATACATTTAACTCAAAAGAAATCACTTATTGCTGCAATGCTCATTGTCGTGTTGTTAGTTATTTGATCATCTACTACATCAAAATTGCAACGCACAGTTAAATAAATGGGTGGTTGGCGGGTGCTCTGGTATGGTTTCCTCCTTCTTTCCTATCCAACATCTATCATCCTTATCTCCTCTCCTTCCTTTTTTGTGTCTGTTACTCTCTTGTAACACCCCTAATCTTTGGCACTTATATGACCTATTGTGTTGCAAGTGCCATAAAACTCTTACGGTACTTAAACTAACCTATCAGTCAAATGTGGGTCAATATATGATTGTAATTAATTTATTGTTATAATTTGTACCCCCATTTACCCCACATGTATGTTTTAAAGTAGCTGAGAGAGCAGGTTACCGGCGCGTGTGATGTAGTAGTTAGGCACTTCGTTGTCACCCGCAGGACACCTGAGTTCAATTTCCGAGTGTGGAGAATTTTTATCCAGTATCTCTTGTCTTTCTGCTAGGATGTTGTATCCCTCTCAGCCCAAGTTGGCCCTGACAGGCAGGGTCGTAAGCCCACCTCCTTAATTATCTAAATTGTGGCCTCTGGCTGTTGACCGACAGTTCATTGTGTCTTATAGAGAATTCCGTTTTCAAAAACAACAAAAGAAGAGGGGTTAATTTTCTTTTTAAAGTACAGAGGGCTACCCCTGATTTAAGTTAAGGTATGTTTTCACTTGAAAGAAAAAGGGAAAGTGTATTGGTCGTTGCCATTTCTTTCGGCGAGGGGGAAGGAGAAGTAAATACAGTTAAACACAGAAGACTCAAAATCCAGTGTCCGTCAAACTGTGCCTTCGGTCCCGTTTTTTATTCTCCTTTACCTTTAAAAGACATCCCTCGAACTACGGATCCCTCGAACTACCGAGGCCGGTCCCGACCAATTCGAGCTATCTGTGTTATACTATGTATGCTTGCTTGATTGCCTTATATGATTCAGGCCGCATTTCTTGTGTGAAGTTCAACTACGAAAGTCGAAACCCTCTGGCCTTTTTTAAGAACTATGATCAGACATACACTAAAAATGCTTTGGGCATATTTGTGGTGACACTGAATTTTGCCTTTTTACACTGTTTTTCAAAAATTTGTTCTGTTATCAAAACTGTTGAATCTTTGACATGTTTATCGATTGCTCTTTTTTCTATTTTCATGCGATTTCATTGCGCTTTTCAACAATTTGCTTCATGTTGGAGACCCAACTTAACCATCTATGTAAAATTTCATACTTAGAAATGAGAAGAATTGCTCACATAAAGAAATTTCTTAGCACTGAATCCACCAAAAAACTAGTGTTTGCCTTCATTTTGTCACGCATTGATTATTATTGCAATTCACTGTTCGCTGGCCTACCTGAGGAAAAAATTGCAAAACTCAAACGCATTCTAAACAATGCTGCCAGGCTAGTATTAAAGCAATCAAAATGCCATCATGTGACTCCCCTATTTAAAGAGCTCCATTGGCCTCCACTGAAAGCGAGAATTGAATATAAGTTAGCCCTACTACTACTATGCTTCAAAGGTCAAACTAACCAGTCTTCCACATACATTCAAGAACTCATTGTACCATACACACCAACATGTGAACTAAGATCCAGTGGCTCTAGACTAATTTCAACACCTCGTGTGTCACTGAAGAAATATGGTGAGAGAGCTTTTTCTTTTTCTGGGCCAGCAGTTTGGAACACTCTCCCTCATGATTTGAGAAGCGAAATAAAACTTGTGATACCTTCAAAAGGGGACTCAAAACACATCTATTTAAGAAATTTCTTAATTAATGGACAGCATGTTGCCTTTTTGTATGGGCATTTTTTATTGTCTGAAAGAATGTTGCTGTCAAAAAGTGCGCACATGATGAATTTGTATGGTGTTAGTATGAATTCCTTTTTAATCTCATATGTACGCCTTGGGCCCATGTTGTGGGAAAAGGCAGGATACAAATGCTCTTATTAATTAATTGTGTTGATTTTGTTTTGTTTGTTTTTTTACTTATTTTAATTTATATTTTGATTTCTGCATTCCGTTTTATTGTTGCTGTCTTTCATTATGCTTGGATGTTTTGTCTGTGGTTTTCTCAGTTTTACAGTTTGCCAACGTATTTTGCTTGTCTAGAATTTTTTTTGTGGTTGCTGTTTAGGTGTCATCTGGGAGCCCTAAGACAGTTATATCTGTATTGCAGTTTTTCCAAAACATTGATTTTTATTAGCATTTACTTAAGTTATAATTCAACTTTCCATTTTCAATATATAGATCTAACTTAAGACAGAGCATCTTTAATGTATTAGGCTGTTTCCTCCTTTGCTCTTTGATACTGTTATTTGTGCATGTCAGGAGGTGTTTCGTGGGTCCTCTTCTTTCCTTCCCTCTGCTGTTCCTGTCTTTCTGTCTTGCATTTTCCATGCCCTTACTGGTAGTTGATCTGTCAAAGTAGAAAATATACTTCTCTTTTCTCGAACTCAAAGGCACTTTGGTTTCAGATGCTACCAACAATTTGTTGTCCTGTTAGCCTGATTCTATGCGTTACTGACTTTTTTGTCAAAAAAGATCTCTGTCCATGTTAATAATCAGGAAACTTGTTATTTTCAGGAATCTGAACAGCATACATTGCTTGGCAGCTGTATCAAAAAAGAAGAACATTTCTTTTCCAAATATGCAGATATTTTTTTCAGTGCTATTCCAATGTTGAACAGGACTTTGCTTGGGATCATTTGTATGTATATTGCCAAATTCTGATATTCCAATATATGTGCAGTACATGTGTACTTCAAAATGTAAAGTTTCATTTGTAAGGATCATTGAATTAATGTTGTGATCAATTGTTAATCTCTATTGTTACTTCTTTTCCCCAAGTTTTCAAGAACATTTCCATTTTACGTACAATCTAGACTGGCTTATGCAGTGCATTGATTTTTAATTAGAATTGTTAATGGGTGTTGGATGATCTTGTGTATTTTTCAAATGAAACTGTGGGATTGTGAGTATGCTGTCTAGACTAAATTTTTACCAGTTTGCTTCTACCTTTATTGTTTATACAATTTTCAATAAAACTTTTGTTCAGTTGAACATGATGAGCATTCGGGTTATACTTTACTTTATGAGACAGTGTATATTCCCAAGATCTGTCATCCAAATGTGAGGCATCGTGGTGAAATCAGGTGCTCATCAAAATAATGAATCCAAGAAATTGGCATGTTCTGCCAGTTTGGCCTTTTTTTTTTCTTTTTTTTTTTTTGGCTGAACACCTTCTTAAACTGTATGGAAGTCACCAAACTTTGGCGGCCATTTTCTCGCTAATTTTACATTTGAAAACAGGTGACCCCACCTGCTTCAATCGCAACTATCTCGACTTCTATTCAAGATAAATGGATATTTGTGTATGTGCCTAAAGAAAGGTACCAAAAGTCGCCACACACCATTTTGAGGTACATGCTGATAATGACAAAAATCCTTTTTTTGACAAAAATGTGTTTTCTTAAAAAAATTATAGTTCCACCATTTTTTAACAATGTGTTAAAAGAGTTTTCATTGATTTGGCTGCTAAATGTTTTATTTTGAATCATTTTGAGGGTAGGGTATGTTTTAAAATGATAATGGAAACTGCTTTTAAAAGGTGTTAAAATCTACTCTCGAAGCATGTTTTCTCTTCCCCGCTATGCTTTACCATTGAATTCTAACCATAATATTGATGTCAACTGAATACTGAATTGGAAATTAATTTTCCATGAATAAATACATTACAAACAATTGAATCATCTTTTTTTTTCAAGTTTGTATGTGTTCTAAACTTACAAGCTAATTTTGTCAAAATTAGATCTTTATACCCTACCTCGCAAAATGTGCAATATATCTCAAAAACTAGTTGAGATATCTCAAAAATTAAAAATTCACGGTGTTCAGCATTGAATGTCCTTTTCGGTACAAGTACAACCCTTACCTCAAAAGGGTTAAAATCCGACTTTTGGTACCTTTCAAAAGGCACACACACATTTTTTTTCATCGAAAGCAAGACAAATGTATAACCTTTAAGTTTAAGATGATACCAATCTATATGCTCAAAAATTGACAAGGGCCTGATTCCACTGCGTCGTGACACAAATGGATATAATTATAATATTATGTGAGCTTTGCTCAAATACTATTTTTACGATTTCTGGTTTAAAACCACGTCAGATCCGTTGCTGCGGGTGTTTAAAGTGCGCTACTGACAAGTCCTACTTTTTTTCTTTCCCCTCAGTTTTTCCTCTGTCTCACTTCTTCCCACCACTTGATGAATGTTACTGTGGTGATGCATTATATCTCTCCACTCCAACTTGATTAACACTTTGCAGTCACTTGCCACAACAATGCGACTGTGAACATTATCCGTTCCGGTCATTTGATGCAATTCTGCTACAGGCGCAAGAAGTCAGTTGCATCACTCTCCTGGCTGGGTGACCAGATGGGGCATTTTGTACTGATGGTTGTGTGACTAGTGACTGCAAAGGGTTAAAGATCTGCTTGTGCAAATGTATTATTAAATAAAACTGTCAAAGAGGCCAAGATTGGTATTATTATTTTTACACATATGTATCGAGTATGCAGACATAAAAAAGGGGGACGGGCATGCGGAAGTGGACGGGGGTGGGGGGGTTGTTATAACTTGGAAATAATGTTTCGTGGCATTTTGACTACATCGTGTACCAACAAGCTGTCAGCGCTGGTTCAAACACAGATTGACATCACGAGATTGAGTGTTTACCAAAAAGTCTTAAATCATTGAGGTCCTTGAGAAAGCTCTTTGTCACAATCAGAAGTTAACAGTATTTGGATTTGTTTTGTTTGCCAGATTCGAACTAATCATACTTACAACTTAGGGACTAAGACTTTTATAATAATAGATAGCATTTGTATAGGGCAAATCCCCACTCATCAGCAAGCTCTATCTATGCGCTTCACAATCTATACAATTACTCCTGCAGACCTGAGACTGAGCGCATTCTGAAACAATCTCAACTTCCTGGGAAGCATACAGTGCAAGCGGCCATTTATAAGTGCTAAAACACTAACATACTGACAAGATCTTTCGCCGTCTATGGCCGGGTACCCATTCCCACCCGAGTGAAGTGAGGAAAATTCGTGTAAAGAGCCTTTCCCAAGGATACAAAGTCAGGCCTGCGGTTAGAACCCCCGAACTCGCAACCTTACGGTTACAAGTCCGGTAGCCTATCCGATTTTTTTTTAAATGACTAGCATTTAAACTGTGGTCATGCAAATGCTCATATTGCTTGGAAAATTATGTCGATAGTCGAAGTTCAATGGTTGGTTTTTCATATATACGAGTTCATGAGGGTCTCTGGAATGAACAAAACTAGGTGAAAATATGCTCATGGTGGAAGACACAGATGTGTGTGTGAAGCTCTATTTATCCTTAGAGTTCTCCATATTCTAAGCATAAAACACATGAATTAAAAAAGACTTGTGACATGTACGCACAACGATAGTGTCAGTGCTGGTTCAAGGAATTACAGAAGAAGAAGTGGAGGTTTTAGTTTTATTAGTTTGTCATACATCCAAGAATTTCTTTCCCTTTCTCTCGATCACAAATGTCTTATGCCCAAAATCAACCTTATCAAAATCACTTAGGAGACAGGCCCCATCAACCCTGACCCTGGATTGATGGGATACAGTACTACAGTAGGTGCTCATTTCGTAACGATGTGTAAGCGTGCGTGTGTGATAAGCAAGTAGGTGTGTGAGTGTGTGTGTGCGTGTGTGAATATTGTTCGAACATGATGCATTTATGTAAAGCGCCTAGAGCTGTGTTTACATGGGAATGGGCGCTATCGAAATTATCTACATTATTATTTTTATAGCACAGAGACCAAGAAACTCAATAAATTAACTTCCCCTTGAGAGAATCGAACCCATTTTCTCTGTATGGAACAGCAAAGACCCTGAACATTATACCACAAACGCTGGTCTCTTTTTCCAGAGCTACTTATTCATGTTTCAGGAACAGGAGGAGAAAAACAGAAGACAAGAGGCAGCTCCTTAACAAAACACAGAACCGAAAAGCAAACCACAACGCAGACATTTAGTTATGATTGTGTTTAATGAGGTTTATAAACATATGGGAGCGAAGGTCATGAAGATGTAGTGAGAACAAATCAGAAGCGACAAACTTTTCCTCAATACATCAACAAATGAAATACATTAATACAACAAGGAATGGATTTTCAGGATTTCAGCTGGGGATTTCAGACATGATATTGTCCAATGGCTGCCATCTTGAATTTTCCAGTGCTTGAAAGAAAGACTGAAACAAACAAACAAAAGAAAAGTGATGTTTTTTAAAAATAAAAGAGTTGTTCACAGGTTAGAGGGTGAAAATGAGCCATAGAACAGAATTGGGAATGATCTTAGGGGAAACACTCTTCAGTACTTATTTCAAGTCGCAGGTTAATAAAGGCTGCTACTGGTAGAGTCTCCTGTTTACTAAGTGTATGAACTCTGAGAGTGGGTGGTTGGTGGGTGCTCTAGTGTATTTTGCTCCTTCTTTTCTATTTAACATCTAATGTCCTTATCTCTCCTCCTTTAATTTGTATGTTACTCTGAAGTAACACCTCTAATCTTCAGTACTTATATGACCTAATTGCGTTGCAAATACGGTAAAACTCTCATATATATATTCTTAAGTCTTGTTTCTCTCAAGCAGCACACAAAGATTTATTGCATTTATGTGTTTCTCTCACTCTCACCATAACA
This sequence comes from Aplysia californica, assembly GCF_000002075.1. Classification (NCBI taxonomy): domain Eukaryota; kingdom Metazoa; phylum Mollusca; class Gastropoda; order Aplysiida; family Aplysiidae; genus Aplysia; species Aplysia californica. The sequence goes on from NW_004797838.1 coordinate 75,572, forward strand.
AAGAGTCCAAAGACAGTCATTGGTAGAAACTCATGAGCCCCATTTCAGTTCACACGAGAAGTACAGGACTACTTCTCATACAGTATAGCACGCACTTCGTAAACAGATTTCAGGTCCAAAATTTTTCCTTAATTTATAAATATGATGTGTATTCTTTGCATAATTTAGAACATATATTATATGGTGAAATTTGTACATATAAATGAAAATAGTTTTTCCACGTCCTGCCATTTTAGCTGGTACGTTCATACAAGACTATGTGTGCAACTCAGAGAGACTTGAATGAAATCAAACGACAAAAACATTCTTACCTCACTCGAATCAATAAATTCTCTGTTTTCTTTGCCAACATTAATTTCCAAACAAGGGTCTGAAGAAAGGAAAATTGATATCAAATGACTTTAAATACAGGTGTCTTACACAGTTATTAGTACAGTGAAGTATACGAAAACCGTACATAGTTAATCCATAAACAGCAGTAAACAGAAAGAAAATAAAATCCCCAGGATTTTTTCCTTGCTATGTGAGCAATCTCTCTCAACCGAAAACACGGCTAAAGCAACAAAAATCCAGCGGTCTCACAGATTTCAGTTTTAGGCACTCTACTGTATTTTTAAGTCTGACTTCAGTCTACAGCCACAGCAACATACAGTGGTCCTCGGATTCAACGAAGTCATCGGGCCTGACCTTCAATTTCGTGGAATCCGAGTTTTCGTTGAATCAGAGTTCCACTGTATAACACAGGAGTCAAATTCTAGAGCATTAACACAGGCATATAAACAAGTCAACAAAGATGATCTGAAAAAGAGGTAATGGTAGGGGAAAAAGAACAGATTTTAAAATTACTATTTACTTAACCAAACCACAACCATAAAAAATAAGTTGATAGCACTGGCAAACACAAACTATTTACTCCGACATGTTTTTTTTAATCCGCTGTTTGTCTATAGAAATACCATGACCATTCCATAAAAAGTGACACACGTAATGCAGAGACGATGACCTACGGAAAAAACACTAAGCAGAGATAGAGCCATTTTTTACCTTTTTTTTTCCGTTAGATGCAACCTTCCTCTAACATTACTAACAAACAAACAAACAAACAAACAAAAAAAAAAAAACTTTTTGAATTGAAGAATAACTCTATCATTGCTAAGATTTTTTAGCAGATTATCATCTTTGCATCATGTGCGTCACTTTTCATAGGATGGAGCACCATGGTATACATTAACAGGGAAAGGAGTAAGAGAGACAGACAGATAGAGAGAAAAAATCTGATGTGTTGATGTTGTATGTATTCTATTTTGTGTCAGAGAAGCTGTTGAAAGCACAGAGTGGTTTTTTTCCTATGGTGAATCAGTAATGTCAAACATCATTTTCACTCATCTTGTACAGTTTTTCCCCCTTACCTTCTAAGACTTCGGAATCATCTTCGGCTGAAGGAGTGGCGGGGTTCTGAACACTGTCTTGGTATCCTTGGACTGCCTGTGGATCAAACAGAGGCACAGTTAAGATAAACCAAAAGGGAGAACAGTCGAAATTGCCCAAAAGGACCACCCAATGTCAAAGGGATGCGACCATCTTGGACAGGAAGTATCATCGTAAAATAGAAAAGAAAAACGCAAGGAAAGGCGAGGGAAGTGGTCGTTTATACAGGTTACTGTCTTAGACAGATGGTCCTTACAGCAGGTTTAACTGTTGTTTTTTTCAATGTAGGTGTTTTTATGCCAGCATTGACACAACATGTATATAAAGTTTAATTTTTTTCGAGACTACATTCATTTCTCTTTCTAATTTTTATTTTTTCAGGATTTTGGAAATTTGTTTAGTATTTTATAAGTGTGTTTTTTAAATGCTTGTACTCACGGGAGGTGGGTTCCTTTCCCTTGTTTAGGATTTGGGAATAGACTTCCCGTCCAGACCCTTAGGGTGTACTGTGTTATGCATGTATTATATTCTTTGTATTCAAACATGTACTAGCACATAGCGAAATTTGTACACAAAGAGAATTTTGTTTCCTGCTGAGTTCGTTATGTGTGTGCCAGACTTATATTCCAAATATTTGAAGTAACCCAAATATGTACAAATGTAGGTGTTTTGGCTGTTTGTAGACACAGCGTATTTCTTCTTCTTTTCTGCCACAGTATCTGAAGGTTGCCAAAGGGAAACAATTTCTTCAATCAATAAGACTCCCATCACCACCGATCCCACCCTCAAACACGAGCGATCTATGATCACCTATTGACCTATGAACTCACTGTGTGATCGGGAGCGTGTCCGCCAGCCGTGGGCTGGGAGTAGGGCTGGTTGTAGGGGTAGCTGTAGCCGCCCCAGGAGTAGTGGCCGGCGAAGTACGAGCCCGAGGGGGCGGCGGCTGGCTGCGGGGGTGGGGGGGCAGAGTGGGAGATGTCTGTTGGTCTGAGGAAAAACACAAAACAAAACATTTGCAGTCCCCGTGAGATTTCCCTTTCTTGTTGTTGTTGTCATTAAAAGTAATAAAAGCGTTTCCAGACAAGTTAACTCTTTATCTCCCGCAAGCCGCTGTTTGCAATCGGAACCGCTGAGTGACAGCGGCTCGGGCACATTAATTTATGACGTCTTCAATATCAAATTGCTTTTTGGCCATTGCCGAAAACAGGTCTCTTTTATCGTGTTTTCATTCATTAGAAGAAGAACTATCAAAATAGGTTCACATGTTTCGATTTAATAACCAATTTAGTGATCATTTTGTCAATTTTAGATTTAGTACCAAAAACGGGCCCCGGCATAGAGGGTTTACACCCCTCACAGATAAAAAGTTTTTAAAAATTCTTTTCAAATCTAGTCAGGCCAAAGGGCTCAAACTCAGATGACCATTGGATCGGAAAAGTAAGATCAATTCCAGCTCACCAAACCATTTTCTGAGGACTAAGGAGAGACCTACCAAATACAATACTGGAATGTCCTAATATTCCTTATAGCAGGCTACAGTCCATTATGAGCGCAACTATACGAAGGCTGTTCCACTTTTATTTTGGATATAATGGAGAGTGCACCGTTTAAACCGAAGGGGAAAAAATGGATAAGGAGAGATTTCTAATCATTCATTAAAAGTGCAATGTCATTTTGAAGTTGTATACAGTCAATTTTAAGACACTTCCTATTATTATCAACTTTATTTCAATACTTGAGAATATCATGATAGAAATGTACATGATGTAAAAAGTAAGAAGACCACGTTACTGATTCCACATACATACACAGGCTGAAAAATAATGAGTGCCGTCCACACATTGATTGCATATGGTTGGAGGGTGCTACTGATAGTCCTTACTTCTCCACTATCCCTCTATAGTTTCTATCTGTTCGCCTTCCTTCTTCCAGGCTTCCAAATGACTGCTTTTGTGCCAATGTGCTTCTCTTAACTCAAACTAATGAACACATAAGCTGTGTCTGTCACCTTTTGATGGATGCTAAACTGACTTTGATGGGCCTGCGGCCAAGGCCAGTCATATGCTGCATCTCTATGAGAGCTCTCTGTTGATCCATTTCCTCCGAGAAGCGAATAAAACCGTAGCCTTTGCTCTTCCCAGCCTGATCATTCACAACTGAGGGAGAGACATTATCATTCATAAATGTAAAAGTTTCACACCTTTTTCAAAACTGTAAGAGCACTAAAAAGGACGGACTTTGAAGTGAACGTATATCTCTGATAGAACCGAGCCCAGTAGGCGGAGAGATTTGAATGCTCCTCAAACAACCCATTGGGGATTTGAACCATGGTCATTTGTGAAAGGGAACCAGTGAACTCGTCACACGGTGAAGTCGACACAGCTGAAAAACGTGCGACGAGTTCACCAAAAAAAAAAAGTATCCAAGTAACAGTGAACTCGTCACACCACCTGCACCACACCTGCTATCTTGTGCCATTTTAGATTTGCTTTATTGCATACAGTAAGGACATGCAAATTTTTTACAGGTTTAATATATTGCACCTGTTTGTCTGTTTTCTCTTTAAAATGTTGAAACAGAAAAATTGACACGTGTACATTTCGATTGAATAAACTCTGGTTTTGTATTTTAAAAATATTAATTATTAATTAAAGGTGGACATGTGTGGGTTTGCCTCCCAATCCACTGTGAACTCGCCACACGTTTTTTACAAGTTTGAGTATGTGATGAGATCACTGGAGGTATGTGACAACTTCACAGTGTGACAAGTTAACTGGAAGCCTTGTGAAATAGCTCAACATGATACCAAAAAACACACATTTGAGTATGAATAAGAGACTGGCTAAAAAAGGGCAATCAAAAGGATGGTGGAAAGTTTCTTGTCACACCAGCTAACACCAACAGACAAAATCCTTTGAAGAGATAGCCTACCAAAACATGAATAGATTCATGTCTGTTAACACAACTTGTGCTTGATTAATTTTACTTTTGACAGAAGTTACAGAGGTGAGTTTCCTCTTACTGACTGGCATCTGTGGTGTAATTGCTCTTCGCTGTGGCACCAAAAATACAATATGAGCTGCATTTGTAAGTGGGGAAGTTATCATATCGAGTATCTGTGCCTGTTTTCTGGGACGCTGTATCTCAGTCAGACTCGGTTGACTCCGACAGGTAGGGTGAAAGCAGCCTGCCTCCTGAATGACCCTGTAAAGAGGGTAGCAGGTTTGAAGCAGGCCTTGGTCAGCCCCATTTCTTTCTCATCTATTATTTCTGTCTGTTATTGGCTTTCTTTCTTTGAACGACTGCCATTGTACCAGTGAGCTTTTTCTGGCACTTTCACACATACAATGTGCCAATGAATATTTTTAGCCCTTCCACAAAATGTTCCCATGAAATTTTTTGTTACTTTCAAACAATGTTCAAATTAACTTTTTTGGTATTTTCAAACAATGTTCCAAAGAGCTTTTTTAGCACTTCCAAACAATGTTTCAATTAACTTTTTGGTACTGGGCACTTTCAAAAAATGTTCCAATGAACTTTTTTTGGCACTTTCACACAAACAAACCAGTAGAGGAGAAAGTGACTTTTGTGTAAAACATTTCTGTTTACGGTAATCCACCCACCTTTGGCCCCTCGCACAGACTTGTACCTCTTCTGGAAGAAAGCGAACAGTTCGTAGTCGTCAATATCCCAGGACAGGTCACCAACATACAACGAAAACTCCGGCCTGGAAAAAGAAGATTTGTTTTTGCAAAACACAACTAGGTCATATAAGTTCTTAAGATTAAAAGTGTTACAAGGGAGTAACAAACACAAAAAAGAAGGAGATATAAGGACAACAGATATGTAGCAAAAGAAGGAGCAAATCACACTAGACACCCACCAACCATCCACGAAGAAGGAGACAAAAGGAGAAAAAAGAAAAAAGGGATCAATAAATGTCATGTAGGAATTCAGGGGAACAGGAAAAAAAGACCCCCCCCCCTTCCCAAATTTTCTTTTTAAAACAGCCTTTCAGTACTGAGATAAGTTTTAATCAGAACATAATATACTGTTTATGAGTTGCTACTTGTATTTATAAAGCGCTTTGAGCCTAAGTAAGTTCTTTACTTCAGGTTGAGGGCTGTGTAAACGTTATACACAGTCAAAACTGTCTAGGATGGCCACCTATTGTTAAGAAAAGCGGCTGTCTTAGACAATGTCATTATAATGTTTTTTTAAAAATGCAAGGGATTGGGGAAATGGGAAGTGGCCATTTCTACAGGTGATAGTCTTATACAGGTGGCTGTAAGAGCAGGTTCGACTGTATTCGTATTATAAAAACAGAACTGCCTGAAAACCTTGACACTGACACACTGAGGCCGAACCTCTACTGTTTGTGTTCAAGTCATATCTAGCACAAATAAATCTAGTTAAATGAATTTTGATAATTTTGGAACAAATGGTGATAATAATAATTACAATAACAATAAATAGCTTTTGTATCTGCATAAGTTCCTGCTCAACAGCAAACTTTATCTGCTTTACAATCTATGTGATTACCCCAGCAGACATGATAACATACCAAAACAGTCTCAACTTCCTGGTAAAGCATACAGTGCAAGCTGCTTCTTTACAAGTGCTAAAACAATACTGTACTGACAAGATCTTTCCGTTTTAATAGCCAGGTACCCATTCACATGT